>NW_027063487.1:17021-51696 GCF_032884065.1 Artemia franciscana | reverse complement strand
GAATGTGATTAAAGGCTCTTTTCCTCTGTAAAAAGTTTAAGTTTTCGGGGGTAATAGCTTCGTCCGTGGAAAAAATGAAGATATTAGACTATTTTATGATTGCACATGGTAAAGAATGTGATTAAAGGCTCTTTTCCTATTTCAAAAGTTTTAGTTTTCAAGGGTAATAGCTACGTATGTTGAAAAAATGAAGATATTAGACAATTTTATGATTGCACATGGTAAAGAATGTGATTAAAGGCTCTTTTCCTATTTCAAAAGTTTTAGTTTTCAGGGTAATAGCTATGTCTGTGGAAAAAATGAAGATATTAGACTATTTTGTGATAGCAAATGGTAAAGAATGTGATTAAAGGCTCTTTTCCTATTTCAAAAGTTTAGTTTTCGAGGGTAATAGCTACGTATGTTGAAAAAATGAAGATATTAGACTAATTTATGATTGCAAATGGTAAAGAATGTGATTAAAGGCTCTTTTCCTATTTCAAAAGTTTTAGTTTTCGAAGGTAATAGCTATGTCTGTGGAAAAAATGAAGATATTAGACTATTTTATGATTGCAAATGGTAAAGAATGTGATTAAAGGGTCTTTTTCTATGTCAAAAGTTTTAGTTTTCGGGGGTAATAGCTTCGTCCGTGGAAAAAATGAAGATATTAGATTATTTATGATTGTACATGGTAAAGAATGTGATTAAAGGCTCTTTTCCTATTTCAAAAGTTTTAATTTTCGAGGGTAATAGCTACGTCCGTGGAAAAAAAATGAAGATATTAGACTATTTTATGATTGCACATGGTAAAGAATGTGATTAAAGGCTCTTTTCCTATTTCAAAAGTTTTAGTTTTCAAGGGTAATAGCTAAGTATGTTGAAAAAATGAAGATATTAGACAATTTTATGATTGCACATGGTAAAGAATGTGATTAAAGGCTCTTTTCCTATTTCAACAGTTTTAGTTTTCGAGGGTAATAGCTACGTATGTTGAAAAAATGAAGATATTAGACTAATTTATGATTGCAAATGGTAAAGAATGTGATTAAAGGCTCTTTCCCTATTTCAAAAGTTTTAGTTTTCGAAGGTAATAGCTATGTCTGTGGAAAAAAATGAAGATATTAGACTATTTTATGATTGCAAATGGTAAAGAATGTGATTAAAGGGTCTTTTTCTATGTCAAAAGTTTAGTTTTCGGGTGTAATAGCTTCGTCCGTGGAAAAAATGAAGATATTAGACTATTTTATGATTGCACATTTTAAAGAAGTGATTAAAGGCTCTTTTCCTATTTCAAATGTTTTAGTTTTCGAGGGTAATAGCTATGTCCGTGGAAAAAATAAAGATATTAGACTATTTTATGATTGCACATGGTAAAGAATGTGATTAAAGGCCCTTTTCCTATTTCAAAAGTTTTAGTTTTCGAGGGTAATAGCTAAGTCCGTGGAAAAAAAATGAAGATATTAGACTATTTTATGATTACACATGGTAAAAAATGTGATTAAAGGCTCTTTTCCTATTTCAAAAGTTTTAGTTTTCGGGGGGTAAGAGCTAGGTCTGTGGAAAAAATGAAGATATTAGACTATTTTATGATTGCACATGGTAAGAATGTGATTAAAGGCTCTTTTCCTATTTCAACAGTTTTAGTTTTCGAGGGTAAAAGCTTCGTCCGTGGAAAAAATGAAGATATTAGACTATTTTATGATTGCAAATGGTAAAGAATGTGATTAAAGGCTCTTTTCCTATGTCAAAAGTTTTAGTTTTCGAGGGTAATAGCTACGTATTTTGAAAAAATGAAGATATTAGACTAATTTATGATTGCAAATGGTAAAGAATGTGATTAAAGGCTCTTTTCCTATTTCAAAAGTTTTAGTTTTCGATGGTAATAGCTATGTCTGTGGAAAAAATGAAGATATTAGACTATTTTATGATTGCAAATGGTAAAGAATGTGATTAAAAAGTCTTTTTCTATTTCAAAAGTTTTAGTTTTCGGGGGTAATAGCTACGTCCGTGGAAAAAATGAAGATATTAGACTATTTTATGATTGCACATGGTAAAGAATGTGATTAAAGGCTCTTTTCCCATTTCAAAAGTTTTAGTTTTCAAGGGTAATAGCTATGTCTGTGGAAAAAATGAAGATATTAGACTATTTTATGATAGCAAATGGTAAAGAATGTGATTAAAGGCTCTTTTCCTATTTCAAAAGTTTTAGTTTTCGAGGGTAATAGCTACGTATGTTGAAAAAATGAAGATATTAGACTAATTTATGATTGCAAATGGTAAAGAATGTGATTAAAGGCTCTTTTCCTATTTCAAAAGTTTTAGTTTTCGAAGGTAATAGCTATGTCTGTGGAAAAAATGAAGATATTAGACTATTTTATGATTGCACATGGTAAAGAATGTGATTAAAGGGTGTTTTTCTATGTCAAAAGTTTTAGTTTTCGGGGGTAATAGCTTCGTCCGTGGAAAAAATGAAGATATTAGACTATTTTATGATTGCAAATGGTAAAGAATGTGATTAAAGGCTCTTTTCCTATTTCAAAAGTTTTAGTTTTCGAGGGTAATAGCTATGTCTGTGGAAAAAATGAAGATATTAGACTATTTTCTGATTGCACTTGGTAAAGAATGTGATTAAAGGCTCTTTTCCTATTTCAAAAGTTTTAGTTTTCGGGGGTAAGAGCTATGTCTGTGGAAAAATGAAGATATTAGACTATTTTATGATTACACATGGTAAAGAATGTGATTAAAGGCTCTTTTCCTATTTCAACAGTTTTAGTTTTAGAGGGTAAAAGCTTAGTCTGTGGAAAAAATGAAGATATTAGACTATTTTATGATTGCAAATGGTAAAGAATGTGATTAAAGGCTCTTTTCCTATGTCAAAAGTTTTAGTTTTCGAGGGTAATAGCTACGTATGTTGAAAAAATGAAGATATTAGACTAATTTATGATTGCAAATGGTAAAGAATGTGATTAAAGGCTCTTTTCCTATTTCAAAAGTTTTAGTTTTCGATGGTAATAGCTATGTCTGTGGAAAAAATGAAGATATTTGACTATTTTATGATTGCAAATGGTAAAGAATGTGATTAAAGGGTCTTTTCCTATTTCAGAAGTTTTAGTTTTCGAGGGTAATAGCTACGTTCGTGGAAAAAATGAAGATATTAGACTATTATATGATTGCACATGGAAAAGAATGTGATTAAAGGCTATTTTCCCATTTCAAAAGTTTTAGTTTTCAAGGGTAATAGCTACGTATTTTAAAAAAATGAAGATATTAGACAATTTTATGATTGCACATGGTAAAGAATGTGATTAAAGGCTCTTTTCCTATTTTAAAAGTTTTAGTTTTCAAGGGTAATAGCTATGTCTGTGGAATAAATGAAGATATTAGACTATTTTATGATAGCAAATGGTAAAGAATGTGATTAAAGGCTCTTTTCCTATTTTAAAAGTTTTAGTTTTCGAGGGTAATAGCTACGTATGTTGAAAAAATGAAAATATTAGACTAATTTATGATTGCAAATGGTAAAGAATGTGATTAAAGGCTCTTTTCCTATTTCAAAAGTTTTAGTTTTCGAGGGTAATAGCTACGTCCGTGGAAAAAATGAAGATATTAGACTATTTTATGATTGCACATGGTAAAAAAATGTGATTAAAGGCTCTTTTCCTATTTCAAAAGTTTTAGTTTTCAAGGGTAATAGCTATGTCAGTGGAAAAAATGAAGATATTAGACTATTTTATGATTGCACATGGTAAAGAATGTGATTAAAATCTCTTTTTCTATGTCAAAAGTTTTAGTTTTCGGGGGTAATAGCTTCGTTCGTGGAAAAAATGAAGATATTAGACTATTTTATGATTGCATATGGTAAAGAATGTGATTAAAGGCTCTTTTCCTATTTCAAAAATTTTAGTTTTCGAGGGTAATAGCTATGTCTGTGGAAAAAATGAAGATATTAGACTATTTTATGATTGCACATGGTAAAGAATGTGATTAAAGGCTCTTTTCCTATTTCAAAAGTTTTAGTTTTCGAGGGTAATATTTACGTCCGTGGAAAAAATGAAGATATTAGACTATATTATGTTGCACATGGTAAAAAAATGTGATTAAAGGCTCTTTTCCTATTTCAAAAGTTTTAGTTTTCAAGGGTAATAGTTTCGTCCGTGGAAAAAATGAAGATATTAGACTATTTTATGATTGCACATGGTAAAGAATGTGATTAAAGGCTCTTTTCCTATTTCAAAAGTTTTAGTTTTCGGGGGTAAGAGCTATGTCTGTGGAAAAATGAAGATATTAGACTATTTTATGATTGCACATGGTAAAGAATGTGATTAAAGGCTCTTTTCCTATTTCAACAGTTTTAGTTTTCGAGGGTAATAGCTTCGTCCGTGGAAAAAATGAAGATATTAGACTATTTTATGGTTGAAAATGGTAAAGAATGTGATTAAAGGCTCTTATCCTATGTCAAAAGTTTTAGTTTTCGAGGGTAATAGCTATGTCTGTGGAAAAAATGAAGATATTAGACTATTTTATGATTGCACATGGTAAAGAATGTGATTAAAGGCTCTTTTCCTATTTCAAAAGTTTTAGTTTTCGAGGGTAATAGCTATGTCTGTGGAAAAAATGAAGATATTAGACTATTTTATGATTGCACATGGTAAAGAATGTGATTAAAGGCTCTTTTCCTATGTCAAAAGTTTTAGTTTTCGGGGGTAATAGCTTCGTCCGTGGAAAAAATGAAGATATTAGACTATTTTATGATTGCACATTTTAAAGAATGAGATTAAAGGCTCTTTTCCTATTTCAAATGTTTTAGTTTTCGAGGGTAATAGCTATGTCCGTAGAAAAAATGAAGATATTAGACTATTTTATGATTGCACATGGTAAAGAATGTGATTAAAGGCCCTTTTCCTATTTCAAAAGTTTTAGTTTTCGAGGGTAATAGCCAAGTCCGCGGAAAAAAATGAAGATATTAGACTATTTTATGATTACACATGGTAAAAAATATGATTAAAGGCTCTTTTCCTATTTCAAAAGTTTTAGTTTTCAAGGGTAAGAGCTTCGTCCGTGGAAAAAATGAAGATATTAGACTATTTTATGATTGCACATGGTAAAGAATGTGATTAAAGGCTCTTTTCCTATTTCAAAAGATTTAGTTTTCGGGGGTAAGAGCTATGTCTGTGGAAAAATGAAGATATTAGACTATTTTATGATTGCACATGGTAAAGAATGTGATTAAAGGCTCTTTTCCTATTTCAACAGTTTTGGTTTTCGAGGGTAAAAGCTTCGTCCGTGGAAAAAATGAAGATATTAGACTATTTTATGATTGCAAATGGTAAAGAATGTGATTAAAGGCTCTTTTCCTATGTCAAAAGTTTTAGTTTTCGAGGGTAATGGCTACGTATGTTGAAAAAATGAAGATATTAGACTAATTTATGATTGCGAATGGTAAAGAATGTGATTAAAGGCTCTTTTCCTATTTCAAAAGTTTTAGTTTTCGATGGTAATAGCTATGTCTGTGGAAAAAATGAAGATATTAGACTATTTTATGATTGCAAATGGTAAAGAATGTGATTAAAGGGCTTTTTCTATTTCAAAAGTTTTAGTTTTCGAGGGTAATAGCTACGTCCGTGGAAAAAATGAAGATATTAGACTATTATATGATTGCACATGGTAAAGAATGTGATTAAAGGCTCTTTTCCCATTTCAAAAGTTTTAGTTTTCAAGGGTAATAGCTACGTATGTTGAAAAAATGAAGATATTAGACAATTTTATGATTGCACATGGTAAAGAATGTGATTAAAGGCTCTTTTCCTATTTCAAAAGTTTTAGTTTTCAAGGGTAATAGCTATGTCTGTGGAAAAAATTAAGATATTAGACTATTTTATGATAGCAGATGGTAAAGAATGTGATTAAAGGCTCTTTTCTTATTTCAAAAGTTTTAGTTTTCGAGGGTAATAGCTACGTATGTTAAAAAAATGAAGATATTAAACTAATTTATGATTGCAAATGGTAAAGAATGTGATTAAAGGCTCTTTTCCTATTTCAAAAGTTTTAGTTTTCGAAGGTAATAGCTATGTCTGTGGAAAAAATGAAGATATTAGACTATTTTATGATTGCACATGGTAAAGAATGTGATTAAAAGTTGTTTTTCTATGTCAAAAGTTTTAGTTTTCGGGGGTAATAGCTTCGTCCGTGGAAAAAATGAAGATATTAGACTATTTTATGATTGAACATGGTAAAGAATGTGATTAAAGGCTCTTTTCCTATTTCAAAAGTTTTAGTTTTCGAGGGTAATAGCTATGTCTGTGGAAAAAATGAAGATATTAGACTATTTTCTAACTGCACTTGGTAAAGAATGTGATTAAAGGCTCTTTTCCTATTTCAAAAGTTTTAGTTTTCGGGGGTAAGAGCTATGTCTGTGGAAAAATGAAGATATTAGACTATTTTATGATTACACATGGTAAAGAATGTGATTAAAGGCTCTTTTCCTATTTCAAAAGTTTTAGTTTTCGAAGGTAATAGCTATGTCTGTGGAAAAAATGAAGATATTAGACTATTTTATGATTGCACATGGTAAAGAATGTGATTAAAGGCTCTTTTACTATTTCAAAAGTTTTAGTTTTCGGGGGTAATAGCTATGTCTGTGGAAAAATGAAGATATTAGACTATTTTATGATTGCACATGGTAAAGAATGTGATTAAAGGCTCTTGTCCTATTTCAAAAGTTTTAGTTTTCGAGGGTAATAGCTTCGTCCGTGGAAAAAATGAAGATATTAGACTATTTTATGGTTGCAAATGGTAAAGAATGTGATTAAAGGCTCTTTTCCTATGTCAAAAGTTTTAGTTTTCGAGGGTAATTGCTATGTCTGTGGAAAAAATGAAGATATTAGACTATTTTATGATTGCACATGGTAAAGAATGTGATTAAAGGCTCTTGTCCTATTTCAAAAGTTTTAGTTTTCGAGGGTAATAGCTATGTCTGTGGAAAAAATGAAGATATTAGACTATTTTATGATTGCACATGGTAAAGAATGTGATTAAAGGCTCTTTTCCTATGTCAAAAGTTTTAGTTTTCGGGGTTAATAGCTTCGTCCGTGGAAAAAATGAAGATATTAGACTATTTTATGATTGCACATGGTAAAGAATGTAATTAAAGGCTTTTTTCCTATTTCAAAAGTTTTAATTTTCGAGGGTAATAGCTCCGTATGTTGAAAAAATGAAGATATTAGACAATTTTATGATTGCACATGGTAAAGAATGTGATTAAAGGCTCTTTTCCTATTTCAGAAGTTTTAGTTTTCAAGGGTAATAGCTATGTCTGTGGAAAAAATGAAGATATTAGACTATTTTATGATAGCAAATGGTAAAGAATGTGATTAAAGGCTCTTTTCCTATTTCAAAAGTTTTAGTTTTCGAGGGTAATAGCTATGTATGTTGAAAAAATTAAGATATTAGACTAATTTATGATTGCAAATGGTAAAGAATGTGATTAAAGGCTCTTTTCCTATTTCAAAAGTTTTAGTTTTCGAAGGTAATAGCTATGTCTGTGGAAAAAATAAAGATATTAAACTATTTTATGATTGCACATGGTAAAGAATGTGATTAAAGGGTGTTTTTCTATGTCAAAAGTTTTAGTTTTCGGGGGTAATAGCTTCGTCCGTGGAAAAAATGAAGATATTAGACTATTTTATGATTGCACATGGTAAATAATGTGATTAAAGGCTCTCTTCCTATTTCAAAAGTTTTAGTTTTCAAGGGTAATAGCTTCGTCCGTGGAAAAAATGAAGATATTAGACTATTTTATGATTACACATGGTAAAGAATGTGATTAAAGGTTCTTTTCCTATTTCAAAAGTTATAGTTTTCGGGGTCAATAGCTATGTCTGTGGAAAAAATGAAGATATTAGACTATTTTATGATTGCAAATGGTAAAGAATGTGATTAAAGGCTCTTTTCCTATTTCAAAAGTTTTGGTTTTCGGGGGTAATAGCTACGTCTGTGGAAAAAATTAAGATATTAGACTATTTTATGATTGCAAATAGTAAAGAATGTGATTAAAGGCTCTTTTCCTATTTCAAAAGTTTTAATTTTTTTTGGGGGGGGGGTAATAGCTACGTCCATGGAAAAAATGAATATATTAGACTATTTTATGATTGCAAATGGTAAAGAATGTGATTAAAGGCTCTTTTCCTATTTCAAAAAATTTAGTTTTTGGGGGTAATAGCTACGTCCATGGAAAAAATGAAGATATTAGATTATTTTATTTTTGCAAATGGTAAAGAATGTGATTAAAGGCTCTTTTCCTATTTCAAAAGTTTTAGTTTCGGGGGTAATAGCTACGTCTGTGGAAAAAATGAAGATATTAGACTATTTTATGATTGCACATGGTAAAGAATGTGATTAAAGGTTCTTTTCCTATTTCAAAAGTTATAGTTTTCAGGGTCAATAGCTATGTCTGTGGAAAAAATGAAGATATTAGACTATTTTATAATTGCACATGGTAAAGAATGTGATTAAAGGCTCTCTTCCTATTTCAAAAGCTTTAGTTTTCGGGGGTAATAGCTACGTCTGTGGAAAAAATGAAGATATTAGACTATTTTATAATTGGAAATGGTAAAGAATGTGATTAAAGGCTCTTTTCCTATTTCAAAAGTTTTAGTTTTCGGGGGTAATAGCTACGTCTGTGGAAAAAATGAAAATATTAGACTATTTTATGATTGCACATGGTAAAGAATGTGATTGCAAATGGTAAAGAATGTGATTAAAGGCAATTTTCCTATTTCAAAAGTTTTAGTTTTCGGGGGTAATAGCTACGTCCGTGGAAAAAATGAAGATATTAGACTATTTTATGATTGCAAATGGTAAAGAATGTGATTAAAGGCTCTTTTCCTATTTCAAAAGTTTTAGTTTTCGGGGGTAATAGCTACCTCTGTGGAAAAAATGAAATATTAGACTATTTTATGATTGCACATGGTGAAGAATGTGATTGTAAATGGTAAAGAATGTGATTAAAGGCTCTTTTCCTATTTCAAAAGTTTTAGTTTCCGGGGGTAATAGCTACGTCCGTGGAAAAAATGAAGATATTAGACTATTTTATGATTGCACATGGTAAAGAATGTGATTAAAGGCTCTTTTCCTAATTCAAAAGTTTTGGCTGTCGGGGGTAATAGCTACGTCTGTGGAAAAAATGAAAATATTAGACTATTTCATGATTGCAGATAGTAAAGAATGTGATTAAAGGCTCTTTTCCTATTTCAAAAGTTTTAGTTTTTTTTTTGGGGGGGGGGTAATAGCTACGTCCATGGAAAAAATGAATATATTAGACTATTTTATGATTGCAAATGGTAAAGAATGTGATTAAAGGCTCTTTTCCTATTTCAAAAAATTTAGTTTTCGGGGGTAATAGCTACGTCCATGGAAAAAATGAAGATATTAGACTATTTTATTTGCAAATGGTAAAGAATGTGATTAAAGGCTCTTTTCCTATTTCAAAAGTTTTAGTTTTCGGGGGTAATAGCTACGTCTGTGGAAAAAATGAAGATATTAGACTATTTTATGATTGCACATGGTAAAGAATGTGATTAAAGGTTCTTTTCCTATTTCAAAAGTTATAGTTTTCAGGGTCAATAGCTATGTCTGTGGAAAAAATGAAGATATTAGACTATTTTATAATTGCACATGGTAAAGAATGTGATTAAAGGCTCTTTCCTATTTCAAAAGCTTTAGTTTTCGGGGGTAATAGCTACGTCTGTGGAAAAAATGAAGATATTAGACTATTTTATAATTGAAATGGTAAAGAATGTGATTAAAGGCTCTTTTCCTATTTCAAAAGTTTTAGTTTTCGGGGTAATAGCTACGTCTGTGGAAAAATGAAGATATTATACTATTTTATTGATTGCAAATGGTAAAGAATGTGATTAAAGGCTCTTTTCCTATTTCAAAAGTTTTAGTTTTCGGGGGTAATAGCTACGTCTGTGGAAAAAATGAAATATTAGACTATTTTATGATTGCACATGGTAAAGAATGTGATTGCAAATGGTAAAGAATGTGATTAAAGGCTCTTTTCCTATTTCAAAAGTTTTAGTTTTCGGGGGTAATAGCTACGTCGTGGAAAAAATGAAGATATTAGACTATTTTATGATTGCAAATGGTAAAGAATGTGATTAAAGGCTCTTTTTCTATTTCAAAAGTTTTAGTTTTCGGGGTAATAGCTACGTCTGTGGAAAAAATGAAAATATTAGACTATTTTATGATTGCAAATGGTAAAGAATGTGATTAAAGGCTCTTTTCCTATTTCAAAAAATTTAGTTTTTGGAGGTAATAGCTACTTCTGTGGAAAAAATGAAGATATTAGACTATTTTATGATTGCACATGGTAAAGAATGTGATTAAAGGCTCTTTTCCTATTTCAAAAGTTTTAGTTTCGGGGGTAATAGCTACGTCTGTGGAAAAAATGAAGATATTAGACTATTTTATGATTGCAAATGGTAAAGAATGTGATTAAAGGCTCTTTTCCTATTTCAAAAGTTTTAGTTTTCGGGGGTAATAGCTACATCTTTGGAAAAAATGAAGATATTAGACTATTTTATGATTGCAAATGGTAAAGAATGTGATTAAAGGCTCTTTTCCTATTTCAAAAGTTTTAGTTTTCGGGGGTAATAGCTACGTCTGTGGAAAAATGAAGATATTAGACTATTTTATGATTGCACATGGTAAAGAATGTGATTAAAGGTTATTTTTCTGTTTCAAAAGTTTTAGTTTTCGGGGGTAATAGCTACGTCCATGGAAAAAATGAAGATATTAGACTATTTTATGATTGCACATGGTAAAGAATGTGATTAAAGGTTCTTTTCCTATTTCAAAAGTTTTAGTTTTCGGGGGTAATAGCTACGTCCGTGGAAAAAATGAAGATATTAGACTATTTTATGATTGCACATGGTAAAGAATGTGATTAAAGGCTCTTTTCCTATTTCAAAAGTTTTAGTTTTCGGGGGTAATAGCTACGTCTGTGGAAAAATGAAGATATTAGACTATTTTATGATTATGGTAAACATCTGTGGAAAAAATGAAGATATTATACTATTTTATGATTTCAAATGGTAAAGAATGTGATTAAAGGCTCTTTTCCTATTTCAAAAGTTTTAGTTTTCGAGGGTAATAGCTACGTCTGTGGAAAAAATGAAGATATTAGACTATTTTATGATTGCAAATGGTAAAGAATGTGATTAAAGGCTCTTTTCCTATTTCAAAAGTTTTAGTTTTCGAGGGTAATAGCTACGTCCGTGGAAAAAATGAAGATATTAGACTATTTTATGATTGCACATGGTAAAGAATGTGATTAAAGGCTCTTTTCCTATTTCAAAAGTTTTAGTTTTCGAGGGTAATAGCTACGTCTGTGGAAAAAATGAAGATATTAGACTATTTTATGATTGCACATGGTAAAGAATGTGATTAAAGGCTCTTTTCCTATTTCAAAAGTTTTAGTTTTCGGGGGTAATAGCTACGTCTGTGGAAAAAATGAAGATATTAGACTATTTTATGATTGCAAATGGTAAAGAATGTGATTAAAGGCTCTTTTCCTATTTCAAAAGTTTTAGTTTTCGGGGGTAATAGCTACGTCCGTGGAAAAAATGAAGATATTAGACTATTTTATGATTGCAAATGGTAAAGAATGTGATTAAAGGCTCTTTTCCTATTTCAAAAGTTTTAGTTTTCGGGGGTAATAGCTACGTCTGTGGAAAAAATGAAGATATTAGACTATTTTATGATTGCAAATGGTAAAGAATGTGATTAAAGGCTCTTTTCCTATTTCAAAAGTTTTAGTTTTCGGGGGTAATAGCTACGTCTGTGGAAAAAATGAAGATATTAGACTATTTTATGATTGCAAATGGTAAAGAATGTGATTAAAGGCTCTTTTCCTATTTCAAAAGTTTTAGTTTTCGGGGGTAATAGCTACGTCTGTGGAAAAAATGAAGATATTAGACTATTTTATGATTGCACATGGTAAAGAATGTGATTAAAGGATCTTTTCCTATTTCAAAAGTTTAGTTTTCGGGGGTAATAGCTACGTCTGTGGAAAAAATGAAGATATTAGACTATTTTATGATTGCAAATGGTAAAGAATGTGATTAAAGGCTCTTTTCCTATTTCAAAAGTTTTAGTTTTCGGGGGTAATAGCTACGTCGTGGAAAAAATGAAGATATTAGACTATTTTATGATTGCAAATGGTAAAGAATGTGATTAAAGGCTCTTTTCCTATTTCAAAAGTTTTAGTTTTCGGGGGTAATAGCTACGTCTGTGGAAAAAATGAAGATATTAGACTATTTTATGATTGCAATGGTAAAGAATGTGATTAAAGGCTCTTTTCCTATTTCAAAAGTTTTAGTTTTCGGGGGTAATAGCTACGTCCGTGGAAAAAATGAAGATATTAGACTATTTTATGATTGCACATGGTAAAGAATGTGATTAAAGGCTCTTTTCCTATTTCAAAAGTTTTAGTTTTCGGGGTAATAGCTACGTCTGTG
The DNA here is from genome assembly GCF_032884065.1 of Artemia franciscana. NCBI lineage: Eukaryota > Metazoa > Arthropoda > Branchiopoda > Anostraca > Artemiidae > Artemia > Artemia franciscana. The sequence continues at coordinate 39,199 of NW_027063487.1, read as the reverse complement.
GAAAAAATGAAGATATTAGACTATTTTATGATTGCACAATGGTAAAGAATGTGATTAAAGGCTCTTTTCCTATTTCAAAAGTTTTAGTTTTCGGGGGTAATAGCTATGTCTGTGGAAAAAATGAAGATATTAGACTATTTTATGATTGAAATGGTAAAGAATGTGATTAAAGGCTCTTTTCCTATTTCAAAAGTTTTAGTTTTCGGGGGTAATAGCTACGTTGTGGAAAAAATGAAGATATTAGACTATTTTATGATTGCAAATGGTAAAGAATGTGATTAAAGGCTCTTTTCCTATTTCAAAAGTTTTAGTTTTCGGGGGTAATAGCTACGTCTGTGGAAAAAATGAAGATATTAGACTATTTTATGATTGCAATGGTAAAGAATGTGATTAAAGGCTCTTTTCCTATTTCAAAAGTTTTAGTTTTCGGGGGTAATAGCTACGTCGTGGAAAAAATGAAGATATTAGACTATTTTATGATTGCAATGGTAAAGAATGTGATTAAAGGCTCTTTTCCTATTTCAAAAGTTTTAGTTTTCGGGGGTAATAGCTACGTCTGTGGAAAAAATGAAGATATTAGACTATTTTATGATTGCAAATGGTAAAGAATGTGATTAAAGGCTCTTTTCCTATTTCAAAAGTTTTAGTTTTCGGGGGTAATAGCTACGTCTGTGGAAAAAATGAAGATATTAGACTATTTTATGATTGCAATGGTAAAGAATGTGATTAAAGGCTCTTTTCCTATTTCAAAAGTTTTAGTTTTCGGGTAATAGCTATGTCTGTGGAAAAAATGAAGATATTAGACTATTTTATGATTGCAAATGGTAAAGAATGTGATTAAAGGCTCTTTTCCTATTTCAAAAGTTTTAGTTTTCGGGGGTAATAGCTACGTCTGTGGAAAAAATGAAGATATTAGACTATTTTATGATTGCAAATGGTAAAGAATGTGATTAAAGGCTCTTTTCCTATTTCAAAAGTTTTAGTTTTCGGGGGTAATAGCTACGTCTGTGGAAAAAATGAAGATATTAGACTATTTTATGATTGCAAATGGTAAAGAATGTGATTAAAGGCTCTTTTCCTATTTCAAAAGTTTTAGTTTTCGGGGGTAATAGCTACGTCTGTGGAAAAAATGAAGATATTAGACTATTTTATGATTGCAAATGGTAAAGAATGTGATTAAAGGCTCTTTTCCTATTTCAAAAGTTTTAGTTTTCGGGGGTAATAGCTACGTCTGTGGAAAAAAAAAGATATTAGACTATTTTATGATTGCACATGGTAAAGAATGTGATTAAAGGCTCTTTTCCTATTTCAAAAGTTTTAGTTTTCGGGGGTAATAGCTACGTCTGTGGAAAAAATGAAGATATTAGACTATTTTATGATTGCAAATGGTAAAGAATGTGATTAAAGGCTCTTTTCCTATTTCAAAAGTTTTAGTTTTCGGGGGTAATAGCTACGTCGTGGAAAAAATGAAGATATTAGACTATTTTATGATTGCAAATGGTAAAGAATGTGATTAAAGGCTCTTTTCCTATTTCAAAAGTTTTAGTTTTCGGGGGTAATAGCTACGTCGTGGAAAAAATGAAGATATAGACTATTTTATGATTGCAAATGGTAAAGAATGTGATTAAAGGCTCTTTTCCTATTTCAAAAGTTTTAGTTTTCGGGGGTAATAGCTACGTCTGTGGAAAAAATGAAGATATTAGACTATTTTATGATTGCAATGGTAAAGAATGTGATTAAAGGCTCTTTTCCTATTTCAAAAGTTTTAGTTTTCGGGGGTAATAGCTACGTCTGTGGAAAAAATGAAGATATTAGACTATTTTATGATTGCAAATGGTAAAGAATGTGATTAAAGGCTCTTTTCCTATTTCAAAAGTTTTAGTTTTCGGGGGTAATAGCTACGTCCGTGGAAAAAATGAAGATATTAGACTATTTTATGATTGCAATGGTAAAGAATGTGATTAAAGGCTCTTTTCCTATTTCAAAAGTTTTAGTTTTCGGGGGTAATAGCTACGTCTGTGGAAAAAATGAAGATATTAGACTATTTTATGATTGCAAATGGTAAAGAATGTGATTAAAGGCTCTTTTCCTATTTCAAAAGTTTTAGTTTTCGGGGGTAATAGCTACGTCCGTGGAAAAAATGAAGATATTAGACTATTTTATGATTGCAAATGGTAAAGAATGTGATTAAAGGCTCTTTTCCTATTTCAAAAGTTTTAGTTTTCGGGGGTAATAGCTACGTCTGTGGAAAAAATGAAGATATTAGACTATTTTATGATTGCAATGGTAAAGAATGTGATTAAAGGCTCTTTTCCTATTTCAAAAGTTTTAGTTTTCGGGGGTAATAGCTACGTCCGTGGAAAAAATGAAGATATTAGACTATTTTATGATTGCAAATGGTAAAGAATGTGATTAAAGGCTCTTTTCCTATTTCAAAAGTTTTAGTTTTCGGGGGTAATAGCTACGTCGTGGAAAAAATGAAGATATTAGACTATTTTATGATTGCACATGGTAAAGAATGTGATTAAAGGCTCTTTTCCTATTTCAAAAGTTTTAGTTTTCGGGGGTAATAGCTACGTCTGTGGAAAAAATGAAGATATTAGACTATTTTATGATTGCAAATGGTAAAGAATGTGATTAAAGGCTCTTTTCCTATTTCAAAAGTTTTAGTTTTCGGGGGTAATAGCTACGTCTGTGGAAAAAATGAAGATATTAGACTATTTTATGATTGCAAATGGTAAAGAATGTGATTAAAGGCTCTTTTCCTATTTCAAAAGTTTTAGTTTTCGGGGGTAATAGCTACGTCTGTGGAAAAAATGAAGATATTAGACTATTTTATGATTGCAAATGGTAAAGAATGTGATTAAAGGCTCTTTTCCTATTTCAAAAGTTTTAGTTTTCGGGGGTAATAGCTACGTCTGTGGAAAAAATGAAGATATTAGACTATTTTATGATTGCAAATGGTAAAGAATGTGATTAAAGGCTCTTTTCCTATTTCAAAAGTTTTAGTTTTCGGGGGTAATAGCTACGTCTGTGGAAAAAATGAAGATATTAGACTATTTTATGATTGCAATGGTAAAGAATGTGATTAAAGGCTCTTTTCCTATTTCAAAAGTTTTAGTTTTCGGGGGTAATAGCTACGTCCGTGGAAAAAATGAAGATATTAGACTATTTTATGATTGCAAATGGTAAAGAATGTGATTAAAGGCTCTTTTCCTATTTCAAAAGTTTTAGTTTTCGGGGGTAATAGCTACGTCTGTGGAAAAAATGAAGATATTAGACTATTTTATGATTGCAAATGGTAAAGAATGTGATTAAAGGCTCTTTTCCTATTTCAAAAGTTTTAGTTTTCGGGGTAATAGCTACGTCTGTGGAAAAAATGAAGATATTAGACTATTTTATGATTGCAAATGGTAAAGAATGTGATTAAAGGCTCTTTTCCTATTTCAAAAGTTTTAGTTTTCGGGGGTAATAGCTACGTCTGTGGAAAAAATGAAGATATTAGACTATTTTATGATTGCAAATGGTAAAGAATGTGATTAAAGGCTCTTTTCCTATTTCAAAAGTTTTAGTTTTCGGGGGTAATAGCTACGTCGTGGAAAAAATGAAGATATTAGACTATTTTATGATTGCACATGGTAAAGAATGTGATTAAAGGCTCTTTTCCTATTTCAAAAGTTTTAGTTTTCGGGGGTAATAGCTACGTCTGTGGAAAAAATGAAGATATTAGACTATTTTATGATTGCAAATGGTAAAGAATGTGATTAAAGGCTCTTTTCCTATTTCAAAAGTTTTAGTTTTCGGGGGTAATAGCTACGTGTGGAAAAAATGAAGATATTAGACTATTTTATGATTGCACATGGTAAAGAATGTGATTAAAGGCTCTTTTCCTATTTCAAAAGTTTTAGTTTTCGGGGGTAATAGCTACGTCTGTGGAAAAAATGAAGATATTAGACTATTTTATGATTGCAATGGTAAAGAATGTGATTAAATAGAATGCTCTTTTCTTTATTTCAAAAGTTTTGTTTTCGGGGGTAATAGCTACGTCGTGGAAAAAATGAAGATATTAGACTATTTTATGATTGCACATGGTAAAGAATGTGATTAAAGGCTCTTTTCCTATTTCAAAAGTTTTAGTTTTCGGGGGTAATAGCTACGTCGTGGAAAAAATGAAGATATTAGACTATTTTATGATTGCACATGGTAAACGTCTGTGGAAAAAATGAAGATATTAGACTATTTTATGATTGCAAATGGTAAAGAATGTGATTAAAGGCTCTTTTCCTATTTCAAAAGTTTTAGTTTTCGGGGGTAATAGCTACGTCGTGGAAAAAATGAAGATATTAGACTATTTTATGATTGCACATGGTAAAGAATGTGATTAAAGGCTCTTTTCCTATTTCAAAAGTTTTAGTTTTCGGGGGTAATAGCTACGTCGTGGAAAAAATGAAGATATTAGACTATTTTATGATTGCACATGGTAAAGAATGTGATTAAAGGCTCTTTTCCTATTTCAAAAGTTTTAGTTTTCGGGGGTAATAGCTACGTCTGTGGAAAAAATGAAGATATTAGACTATTTTATGATTATTATGATTGCAAATGGTAAAGAATGTGATTAAAGGCTCTTTTCCTATTTCAAAAGTTTTAGTTTTCGGGGGTAATAGCTACGTCGTGGAAAAAATGAAGATATTAGACTATTTTATGATTGCAAATGGTAAAGAATGTGATTAAAGGCTCTTTTCCTATTTCAAAAGTTTTAGTTTTCGGGGGTAATAGCTACGTCTGTGGAAAAAATGAAGATATTAGACTATTTTATGATTGCAAATGGTAAAGAATGTGATTAAAGGCTCTTTTCCTATTTCAAAAGTTTTAGTTTTCGGGGGTAATAGCTACGTCTGTGGAAAAAATGAAGATATTAGACTATTTTATGATTGCAAATGGTAAAGAATGTGATTAAAGGCTCTTTTCCTATTTCAAAAGTTTTAGTTTTCGGGGGTAATAGCTACGTCTGTGGAAAAAATGAAGATATTAGACTATTTTATGATTGCAAATGGTAAAGAATGTGATTAAAGGCTCTTTTCCTATTTCAAAAGTTTTAGTTTTCGGGGGTAATAGCTACGTCTGTGGAAAAAATGAAGATATTAGACTATTTTATGATTGCAAATGGTAAAGAATGTGATTAAAGGCTCTTTTCCTATTTCAAAAGTTTTAGTTTTCGGGGGTAATAGCTACGTCTGTGGAAAAAATGAAGATATTAGACTATTTTATGATTGCAAATGGTAAAGAATGTGATTAAAGGCTCTTTTCCTATTTCAAAAGTTTTAGTTTTCGGGGGTAATAGCTACGTCTGTGGAAAAAATGAAGATATTAGACTATTTTATGATTGCAAATGGTAAAGAATGTGATTAAAGGCTCTTTTCCTATTTCAAAAGTTTTAGTTTTCGGGGGTAATAGCTACGTCTGTGGAAAAAATGAAGATATTAGACTATTTTATGATTGCAAATGGTAAAGAATGTGATTAAAGGCTCTTTTCCTATTTCAAAAGTTTTAGTTTTCGGGGGTAATAGCTACGTCTGTGGAAAAAATGAAGATATTAGACTATTTTATGATTGCAAATGGTAAAGAATGTGATTAAAGGCTCTTTTCCTATTTCAAAAGTTTTAGTTTTCGGGGGTAATAGCTACGTCTGTGGAAAAAATGAAGATATTAGACTATTTTATGATTGCAAATGGTAAAGAATGTGATTAAAGGCTCTTTTCCTATTTCAAAAGTTTTAGTTTTCGGGGGTAATAGCTACGTCTGTGGAAAAAATGAAGATATTAGACTATTTTATGATTGCAAATGGTAAAGAATGTGATTAAAGGCTCTTTTCCTATTTCAAAAGTTTTAGTTTTCGGGGGTAATAGCTACGTCGTGGAAAAAATGAAGATATTAGACTATTTTATGATTGCAAATGGTAAAGAATGTGATTAAAGGCTCTTTTCCTATTTCAAAAGTTTTAGTTTTCGGGGGTAATAGCTACGTCTGTGGAAAAAATGAAGATATTAGACTATTTTATGATTGCAACATGGTAAAGAATGTGATTAAAGGCTCTTTTCCTATTTCAAAAGTTTTAGTTTTCGGGGGTAATAGCTACGTCGTGGAAAAAATGAAGATATTAGACTATTTTATGATTGCACATGGTAAAGAATGTGATTAAAGGCTCTTTTCCTATTTCAAAAGTTTTAGTTTTCGGGGGTAATAGCTACGTCGTGGAAAAAATGAAGATATTAGACTATTTTATGATTGCACATGGTAAAGAATGTGATTAAAGGCTCTTTTCCTATTTCAAAAGTTTTAGTTTTCGGGGGTAATAGCTACGTCCGTGGAAAAAATGAAGATATTAGACTATTTTATGATTGCAATGGTAAAGAATGTGATTAAAGGCTCTTTTCCTATTTCAAAAGTTTTAGTTTTCGGGGGTAATAGCTACGTCCGTGGAAAAAATGAAGATATTAGACTATTTTATGATTGCAAATGGTAAAGAATGTGATTAAAGGCTCTTTTCCTATTTCAAAAGTTTTAGTTTTCGGGGGTAATAGCTACGTCGTGGAAAAAATGAAGATATTAGACTATTTTATGATTGCACATGGTAAAGAATGTGATTAAAGGCTCTTTTCCTATTTCAAAAGTTTTAGTTTTCGGGGGTAATAGCTACGTCTGGAAAAAATGAAGATATTAGACTATTTTATGATTGCAAATGGTAAAGAATGTGATTAAAGGCTCTTTTCCTATTTCAAAAGTTTTAGTTTTCGGGGGTAATAGCTACGTCCGTGGAAAAAATGAAGATATTAGACTATTTTATGATTGCACATGGTAAAGAATGTGATTAAAGGCTCTTTTCCTATTTAAAAAATTTAGTTTTCGGGGGTAATAGCTACGTCCGTGGAAAAAATGAAGATATTAGACTATTTTATGATTGCACATGGTAAAGAATATGATTAAAGGCTCTTTTCCTATTTCAAAAGTTTTAGTTTTCGAGGGTAATAGCTATGTCTGTGTAAAATAAAGATATTAGACTATTTTATGATTGCATATGGTAAAGAATGTGATTAAAGGCTATTTTCCTATTTCAAAAGTTTTAGTTTTCGGGGGTAATAGCTAGGTCCGTGGAAAAAATGAAGATATAAGACTATTTTATGATTGCAATGGTAAAGAATGTGATTAAAGGCTCTTTTTCTATTTCAAAAGTTGTAGTTTTCGGGGGTAATAGCTATGTCTGTGGAAAAAATTAAGTTATTGGACTATTTTATGATTGCAAATGGTAAAGAATGTGATTAAAGGCTCTTTTTCTATTTCAAAAGTTTTAGTTTTCGGGGATAATAGCTACGTCTGTGGAAAAAATGAAGATATTAGACTATTTTATGATTGCAAATGGTAAAGAATGTGATTAAAGGCTCTTTTCCTATTTCAAAAGTTTTAGTTTTCGGGGGTAATAGCTACGTCTGTGGAAAAAATGAAGATATTAGACTATTTTATGATTGCAAATGGTAAAGAATGTGATTAAAGGCTCTTTTCCTATTTCAAAAGTTTTAGTTTTCGGGGGTAATAGCTACGTCTGTTGAAAAAAGAAGATATTAGACTATTTTATGATTGCACATGGTAAAGAATGTGATTAAAACCTCTTTTCCTATTTCAAAAGTCTTAGTTTTCGGGGGTAATAGCTACGTCTGTGGAAAAAATAAAGATATTAGACTATTTTATGATTGCAAATGGTAAAGAATGTGAGTAAAGGCTCTTCTCCTATTTCAAAAGTTTTAGTTTTCGGGGGTAATAGCTACGTCTGTGGAAAAAATGAAGATATTAGACTATTTTATGATTGCAAATGGTAAAGAATGTGATTAAAGGCTCTTTTCCTATTTCAAAAGTTTTAGTTTTCGGGGGTAATAGCTACGTCCGTGGAAAAAATGAAGATATTAGACTATTTTATGATTGCACATGGTAAAGAATGTGATTAAAGGCTCTTTTCCTATTTCAAAAGTTTTAGTTTTCGAGGGTAATTAGCTACGTCTGTGGAAAAAATGAAGATAATAGACTATTTTATGATTGCAAATGGTAAAGAATGTCATTAAAGGCTCCTTTCCTCTTTCAAAAGTTTTAGTTTTCGGGGGTAATAGATACGTCTGTGGAAAAAATGAAGATATTAGACTATTTTATGATTGCAAATGGTAAAGAATGTGATTAAAGGCTCTTTTCCTATTTCAAAAGTTTTAGTTTTCGGGGGTAATAGCTACGTCTGTGGAAAAAATGAAGATATTAGACTATTTTATGATTGCAAATGGTAAAGAATGTGATTAAAGGCTCTTTTCCTATTTCAAAAGTTTTAGTTTTCGGGGGTAATAGCTACGTCCGTGGAAAAAATGAAGATATTAGACTATTTTATGATTGCAAATGGTAAAGAATGTGATTAAAGGCTCTTTTCCTATTTCAAAAGTTTTAGTTTTCGGGGGTAATAGCTACGTCTGGAAAAAATGAAGATATTAGACTATTTTATGATTGCAAATGGTAAAGAATGTGATTAAAGGCTCTTTTCCTATTTCAAAAGTTTTAGTTTTCGGGGGTAATAGCTACGTCGTGGAAAAAATGAAGATATTAGACTATTTTATGATTGCAAATGGTAAAGAATGTGATTAAAGGCTCTTTTCCTATTTCAAAAGTTTTAGTTTTCGGGGGTAATAGCTACGTCGTGGAAAAAATGAAGATATTAGACTATTTTATGATTGCACATGGTAAAGAATGTGATTAAAGGCTCTTTTCCTATTTCAAAAGTTTTAGTTTTCGGGGTAATAGCTATGTCTGTGGAAAAAATGAAGATATTAGACTATTTTATGATTGCAATGGTAAAGAATGTGATTAAAGGCTCTTTTCCTATTCAAAAGTTTTAGTTTTCGGGGGTAATAGCTACGTCCGTGGAAAAAATGAAGATATAGACTATTTTATGATTGCAAATGGTAAAGAATGTGATTAAAGGCTCTTTTCCTATTTCAAAAGTTTTAGTTTTCGGGGGTAATAGCTATGTCTGTGGAAAAAATGAAGATATTAGACTATTTTATGATTGCAAATGGTAAAGAATGTGATTAAAGGCTCTTTTCCTATTTCAAAAGTTTTAGTTTTCGGGGTAATAGCTACGTCCGTGGAAAAAATGAAGATATTAGACTATTTTATGATTGCAAATGGTAAAGAATGTGATTAAAGGCTCTTTTCCTATTTCAAAAGTTTTAGTTTTCGGGGGTAATAGCTACGTCTGTGGAAAAAATGAAGATATTAGACTATTTTATGATTGCAATGGTAAAGAATGTGATTAAAGGCTCTTTTCCTATTTCAAAAGTTTTAGTTTTCGGGGGTAATAGCTACGTCGTGGAAAAAATGAAGATATTAGACTATTTTATGATTGCAAATGGTAAAGAATGTGATTAAAGGCTCTTTTCCTATTTCAAAAGTTTTAGTTTTCGGGGGTAATAGCTACGTCTGTGGAAAAAATGAAGATATTAGACTATTTTATGATTGCAAATGGTAAAGAATGTGATTAAAGGCTCTTTTCCTATTTCAAAAGTTTTAGTTTTCGGGGGTAATAGCTACGTCTGTGGAAAAAATGAAGATATTAGACTATTTTATGATTGCAAATGGTAAAGAATGTGATTAAAGGCTCTTTTCCTATTTCAAAAGTTTTAGTTTTCGGGGGTAATAGCTACGTCTGTGGAAAAAATGAAGATATTAGACTATTTTATGATTGCAAATGGTAAAGAATGTGATTAAAGGCTCTTTTCCTATTTCAAAAGTTTTAGTTTTCGGGGGTAATAGCTACGTCTGTGGAAAAAATGAAGATATTAGACTATTTTATGATTGCAAATGGTAAAGAATGTGATTAAAGGCTCTTTTCCTATTTCAAAAGTTTTAGTTTTCGGGGGTAATAGCTACGTCTGTGGAAAAAATGAAGATATTAGACTATTTTATGATTGCAAATGGTAAAGAATGTGATTAAAGGCTCTTTTCCTATTTCAAAAGTTTTAGTTTTCGGGGGTAATAGCTACGTCTGTGGAAAAAATGAAGATATTAGACTATTTTATGATTGCAATGGTAAAGAATGTGATTAAAGGCTCTTTTCCTATTTCAAAAGTTTTAGTTTTCGGGGGTAATAGCTACGTCTGTGGAAAAAATGAAGATATTAGACTATTTTATGATTGCAAATGGTAAAGAATGTGATTAAAGGCTCTTTTCCTATTTCAAAAGTTTTAGTTTTCGGGGGTAATAGCTACGTCTGTGGAAAAAATGAAGATATTAGACTATTTTATGATTGCAAATGGTAAAGAATGTGATTAAAGGCTCTTTTCCTATTTCAAAAGTTTTAGTTTTCGGGGGTAATAGCTACGTCTGTGGAAAAAATGAAGATATTAGACTATTTTATGATTGCAAATGGTAAAGAATGTGATTAAAGGCTCTTTTCCTATTTCAAAAGTTTTAGTTTTCGGGGGTAATAGCTACGTCTGTGGAAAAAATGAAGATATTAGACTATTTTATGATTGCAAATGGTAAAGAATGTGATTAAAGGCTCTTTTCCTATTTCAAAAGTTTTAGTTTTCGGGGGTAATAGCTACGTCTGTGGAAAAAATGAAGATATTAGACTATTTTATGATTGCAAATGGTAAAGAATGTGATTAAAGGCTCTTTTCCTATTTCAAAAGTTTTAGTTTTCGGGGGTAATAGCTACGTCGTGGAAAAAATGAAGATATTAGACTATTTTATGATTGCAAATGGTAAAGAATGTGATTAAAGGCTCTTTTCCTATTTCAAAAGTTTTAGTTTTCGGGGGTAATAGCTACGTCTGTGGAAAAAATGAAGATATTAGACTATTTTATGATTGCAAATGGTAAAGAATGTGATTAAAGGCTCTTTTCCTATTTCAAAAGTTTTAGTTTTCGGGGGTAATAGCTACGTCTGTGGAAAAAATGAAGATATTAGACTATTTTATGATTGCAAATGGTAAAGAATGTGATTAAAGGCTCTTTTCCTATTTCAAAAGTTTTAGTTTTCGGGGGTAATAGCTACGTCCGTGGAAAAAATGAAGATATTAGACTATTTTATGATTGCAATGGTAAAGAATGTGATTAAAGGCTCTTTTCCTATTTCAAAAGTTTTAGTTTTCGGGGGTAATAGCTACGTCTGTGGAAAAAATGAAGATATTAGACTATTTTATGATTGCACATGGTAAAGAATGTGATTAAAGGCTCTTTTCCTATTTCAAAAGTTTTAGTTTTCGGGGTAATAGCTACGTCGTGGAAAAAATGAAGATATTAGACTATTTTATGATTGCAAATGGTAAAGAATGTGATTAAAGGCTCTTTTCCTATTTCAAAAGTTTTAGTTTTCGGGGTAATAGCTACGTCTGTGGAAAAAATGAAGATATTAGACTATTTTATGATTGCAAATGGTAAAGAATGTGATTAAAGGCTCTTTTCCTATTTCAAAAGTTTTAGTTTTCGGGGTAATAGCTACGTCGTGGAAAAAATGAAGATATTAGACTATTTTATGATTGCAATGGTAAAGAATGTGATTAAAGGCTCTTTTCCTATTTCAAAAGTTTTAGTTTTCGGGGTAATAGCTACGTCTGTGGAAAAAATGAAGATATTAGACTATTTTATGATTGCAAATGGTAAAGAATGTGATTAAAGGCTCTTTTCCTATTTCAAAAGTTTTAGTTTTCGGGGGTAATAGCTACGTCTGTGGAAAAAATGAAGATATTAGACTATTTTATGATTGCACATGGTAAAGAATGTGATTAAAGGCTCTTTTCCTATTTCAAAAGTTTTAGTTTTCGGGGGTAATAGCTACGTCCGTGGAAAAAATGAAGATATTAGACTATTTTATGATTGCATGGTAAAGAATGTGATTAAAGGCTCTTTTCCTATTTCAAAAGTTTTAGTTTTCGGGGTAATAGCTACGTCTGTGGAAAAAATGAAGATATTAGACTATTTTATGATTGCAATGGTAAAGAATGTGATTAAAGGCTCTTTTCCTATTTCAAAAGTTTTAGTTTTCGGGGGTAATAGCTACGTCTGTGGAAAAAATGAAGATATTAGACTATTTTATGATTGCAAATGGTAAAGAATGTGATTAAAGGCTCTTTTCCTATTTCAAAAGTTTTAGTTTTCGGGGGTAATAGCTACGTCTGTGGAAAAAATGAAGATATTAGACTATTTTATGATTGCAAATGGTAAAGAATGTGATTAAAGGCTCTTTTCCTATTTCAAAAGTTTTAGTTTTCGGGGGTAATAGCTACGTCTGGAAAAAATGAAGATATTAGACTATTTTATGATTGCAAATGGTAAAGAATGTGATTAAAGGCTCTTTTCCTATTTCAAAAGTTTTAGTTTTCGGGGGTAATAGCTACGTCTGTGGAAAAAATGAAGATATTAGACTATTTTATGATTGCAAATGGTAAAGAATGTGATTAAAGGCTCTTTTCCTATTTCAAAAGTTTTAGTTTTCGGGGGTAATAGCTACGTCTGTGGAAAAAATGAAGATATTAGACTATTTTATGATTGCAAATGGTAAAGAATGTGATTAAAGGCTCTTTTCCTATTTCAAAAGTTTTAGTTTTCGGGGGTAATAGCTACGTCTGTGGAAAAAATGAAGATATTAGACTATTTTATGATTGCAATGGTAAAGAATGTGATTAAAGGCTCTTTTCCTATTTCAAAAGTTTTAGTTTTCGGGGTAATAGCTACGTCCGTGGAAAAAATGAAGATATTAGACTATTTTATGATTGCAAATGGTAAAGAATGTGATTAAAGGCTCTTTTCCTATTTCAAAAGTTTTAGTTTTCGGGGGTAATAGCTACGTCGTGGAAAAAATGAAGATATTAGACTATTTTATGATTGCAATGGTAAAGAATGTGATTAAAGGCTCTTTTCCTATTTCAAAAGTTTTAGTTTTCGGGGGTAATAGCTACGTCGTGGAAAAAATGAAGATATTAGACTATTTTATGATTGCAAATGGTAAAGAATGTGATTAAAGGCTCTTTTCCTATTTCAAAAGTTTTAGTTTTCGGGGGTAATAGCTACGTCGTGGAAAAAATGAAGATATTAGACTATTTTATGATTGCAAATGGTAAAGAATGTGATTAAAGGCTCTTTTCCTATTTCAAAAGTTTTAGTTTTCGGGGTAATAGCTACGTCTGTGGAAAAAATGAAGATATTAGACTATTTTATGATTGCAAATGGTAAAGAATGTGATTAAAGGCTCTTTTCCTATTTCAAAAGTTTTAGTTTTCGGGGGTAATAGCTACGTCGTGGAAAAAATGAAGATATTAGACTATTTTATGATTGCAAATGGTAAAGAATGTGATTAAAGGCTCTTTTCCTATTTCAAAAGTTTTAGTTTTCGGGGGTAATAGCTACGTCTGTGGAAAAAATGAAGATATTAGACTATTTTATGATTGCAAATGGTAAAGAATGTGATTAAAGGCTCTTTTCCTATTTCAAAAGTTTTAGTTTTCGGGGGTAATAGCTACGTCTGTGGAAAAAATGAAGATATTAGACTATTTTATGATTGCACATGGTAAAGAATGTGATTAAAGGCTCTTTTCCTATTTCAAAAGTTTTAGTTTTCGGGGTAATAGCTACGTCTGTGGAAAAAATGAAGATATTAGACTATTTTATGATTGCACATGGTAAAGAATGTGATTAAAGGCTCTTTTCCTATTTCAAAAGTTTTAGTTTTCGTAATAGCTACGTCTGTGGAAAAAATGAAGATATTAGACTATTTTATGATTGCAATGGTAAAGAATGTGATTAAAGGCTCTTTTCCTATTTCAAAAGTTTTAGTTTTCGGGGGTAATAGCTACGTCTGTGGAAAAAATGAAGATATTAGACTATTTTATGATTGCAAATGGTAAAGAATGTGATTAAAGGCTCTTTTCCTATTTCAAAAGTTTTAGTTTTCGGGGGTAATAGCTACGTCGTGGAAAAAATGAAGATATTAGACTATTTTATGATTGCACATGGTAAAGAATGTGATTAAAGGCTCTTTTCCTATTTCAAAAGTTTTAGTTTTCGGGGGTAATAGCTACGTCGTGGAAAAAATGAAGATATTAGACTATTTTATGATTGCACATGGTAAAGAATGTGATTAAAGGCTCTTTTCCTATTTCAAAAGTTTTAGTTTTCGGGGGTAATAGCTACGTCTGTGGAAAAAATGAAGATATTAGACTATTTTATGATTGCAAATGGTAAAGAATGTGATTAAAGGCTCTTTTCCTATTTCAAAAGTTTTAGTTTTCGGGGGTAATAGCTACGTCTGTGGAAAAAATGAAGATATTAGACTATTTTATGATTGCAATGGTAAAGAATGTGATTAAAGGCTCTTTTCCTATTTCAAAAGTTTTAGTTTTCGGGGGTAATAGCTACGTCTGTGGAAAAAATGAAGATATTAGACTATTTTATGATTGCAAATGGTAAAGAATGTGATTAAAGGCTCTTTTCCTATTTCAAAAGTTTTAGTTTTCGGGGGTAATAGCTACGTCCGTGGAAAAAATGAAGATATTAGACTATTTTATGATTGCAATGGTAAAGAATGTGATTAAAGGCTCTTTTCCTATTTCAAAAGTTTTAGTTTTCGGGGTAATAGCTACGTCTGTGGAAAAAATGAAGATATTAGACTATTTTATGATTGCAAATGGTAAAGAATGTGATTAAAGGCTCTTTTCCTATTTCAAAAGTTTTAGTTTTCGGGGGTAATAGCTACGTCTGTGGAAAAAATGAAGATATTAGACTATTTTATGATTGCAAATGGTAAAGAATGTGATTAAAGGCTCTTTTCCTATTTCAAAAGTTTTAGTTTTCGGGGGTAATAGCTACGTCGTGGAAAAAATGAAGATATTAGACTATTTTATGATTGCAAATGGTAAAGAATGTGATTAAAGGCTCTTTTCCTATTTCAAAAGTTTTAGTTTTCGGGGGTAATAGCTACGTCTGTGGAAAAAATGAAGATATTAGACTATTTTATGATTGCACATGGTAAAGAATGTGATTAAAGGCTCTTTTCCTATTTCAAAAGTTTTAGTTTTCGGGGTAATAGCTACGTCTGTGGAAAAAATGAAGATATTAGACTATTTTATGATTGCAATGGTAAAGAATGTGATTAAAGGCTCTTTTCCTATTTCAAAAGTTTTAGTTTTCGGGGTAATAGCTACGTCTGTGGAAAAAATGAAGATATTAGACTATTTTATGATTGCACATGGTAAAGAATGTGATTAAAGGCTCTTTTCCTATTTCAAAAGTTTTAGTTTTCGGGGGTAATAGCTACGTCTGTGGAAAAAATGAAGATATTAGACTATTTTATGATTGCACATGGTAAAGAATGTGATTAAAGGCTCTTTTCCTATTTCAAAAGTTTTAGTTTTCGGGGGTAATAGCTACGTCCGTGGAAAAAATGAAGATATTAGACTATTTTATGATTGCACATGGTAAAGAATGTGATTAAAGGCTCTTTTCCTATTTCAAAAGTTTTAGTTTTCGAGGGTAATAGCTACGTCTGTGGAAAAAATGAAGATATTAGACTATTTTATGATTGCAATGGTAAAGAATGTGATTAAAGGCTCTTTTCCTATTTCAAAAGTTTTAGTTTTCGGGGGTAATAGCTACGTCTGTGGAAAAAATGAAGATATTAGACTATTTTATGATTGCAAATGGTAAAGAATGTGATTAAAGGCTCTTTTCCTATTTCAAAAGTTTTAGTTTTGGGGGTAATAGCTACGTCTGTGGAAAAAATGAAGATATTAGACTATTTTATGATTGCAAATGGTAAAGAATGTGATTAAAGGCTCTTTTCCTATTTCAAAAGTTTTAGTTTTCGGGGGTAATAGCTACGTCTGTGGAAAAAATGAAGATATTAGACTATTTTATGATTGCAAATGGCAAAGAATGTGATTAAAGGCTCTTTTCCTATTTCAAAAGTTTTAGTTTTCGGGGGTAATAGCTACGTCTGTGGAAAAAATGAAGATATTAAGACTATTTTATGATTGCAATGGTAAAGAATGTGATTAAAGGCTCTTTTCCTATTTCAAAAGTTTTAGTTTTCGGGGGTAATAGCTACGTCGTGGAAAAAATGAAGATATTAGACTATTTTATGATTGCACATGGTAAAGAATGTGATTAAAGGCTCTTTTCCTATTTCAAAAGTTTTAGTTTTCGAGGGTAATAGCTATGTCTGTGGAAAAAAAAGAAGATAAGAGATATTAGATATTTTATGATTGCAAATGGTAAAGAATGTGATTAAAGGCTCTTTTCCTATTTCAAAAGTTTTAGTTTTCGGGGTAATAGCTACGTCTGTGGAAAAAATGAAGATATTAGACTATTTTATGATTGCAAATGGTAAAGAATGTGATTAAAGGCTCTTTTCCTATTTCAAAAGTTTTAGTTTTCGGGGGTAATAGCTACGTCCGTGGAAAAAATGAAGATATTAGACTATTTTATGATTGCACATGGTAAAGAATGTGATTAAAGGCTCTTTTCCTATTTCAAAAGTTTTAGTTTTCGGGGGTAATAGCTACGTCTGTGGAAAAAATGAAGATATTAGACTATTTTATGATTGCAATGGTAAAGAATGTGATTAAAGGCTCTTTTCCTATTTCAAAAGTTTTAGTTTTCGGGGTAATAGCTACGTCCGTGGAAAAAATGAAGATATTAGACTATTTTATGATTGCAAATGGTAAAGAATGTGATTAAAGGCTCTTTTCCTATTTCAAAAGTTTTAGTTTTCGGGGTAATAGCTACGTCTGTGGAAAAAATGAAGATATTAGACTATTTTATGATTGCAAATGGTAAAGAATGTGATTAAAGGCTCTTTTCCTATTTCAAAAGTTTTAGTTTTCGAGGGTAATAGCTACGTCGTGGAAAAAATGAAGATATTAGACTATTTTATGATTGCACATGGTAAAGAATGTGATTAAAGGCTCTTTTCCTATTTCAAAAGTTTTAGTTTTCGGGGGTAATAGCTACGTCTGTGGAAAAAATGAAGATATTAGACTATTTTATGATTGAAATGGTAAAGAATGTGATTAAAGGCTCTTTTCCTATTTCAAAAGTTTTAGTTTTCGGGGGTAATAGCTACGTCGTGGAAAAAATGAAGATATTAGACTATTTTATGATTGCACATGGTAAAGAATGTGATTAAAGGCTCTTTTCCTATTTCAAAAGTTTTAGTTTTCGGGGTAATAGCTACGTCGTGGAAAAAATGAAGATATTAGACTATTTTATGATTGCACATGGTAAAGAATGTGATTAAAGGCTCTTTTCCTATTTCAAAAGTTTTAGTTTTCGAGGGTAATAGCTACGTCTGTGGAAAAAATGAAGATATTAGACTATTTTATGATTGCACATGGTAAAGAATGTGATTAAAGGCTCTTTTCCTATTTCAAAAGTTTTAGTTTTCGGGGGTAATAGCTACGTCGTGGAAAAAATGAAGATATTAGACTATTTTATGATTGCAAATGGTAAAGAATGTGATTAAAGGCTCTTTTCCTATTTCAAAAGTTTTAGTTTTCGGGGGTAATAGCTACTCCGTGGAAAAAATGAAGATATTAGACTATTTTATGATTGCACATGGTAAAGAATGTGATTAAAGGCTCTTTTCCTATTTCAAAAGTTTTAGTTTTCGGGGGTGATAGCTACGTCTGAGAAAAAATGAAGATATTAGACTATTTTATGATTGCACATGGTAAAGAATGTGATTAAAGGCTCTTTTCATATTTCAAAAGTTTTAGTTTTCGGGGGTAATAGCTACGTGGTGGAAAAAATGAAGATATTAGACTATTTTATGATTGCAAAGGGTAAAGAATGTGATTAAAGGCTCTTTTCCTATTTCAAAAGTTTTAGTTTTCGGGGGTAATAGCTACGTCTGTGGAAAAAATGAAGATATTAGACTATTTTATGATTGCAAATGGTAAAGAATGTGATTAAAGGCTCTTTTCCTATTTCAAAAGTTTTAGTTTTCGGGGGTAATAGCTACGTCTGTGGAAAAAATGAAGATATTAGACTATTTTATGATTGCACATGGTAAAGAATGTGATTAAAGGCTCTTTTCCTATTTCAAAAGTTTTAGTTTTCGGGGTAATAGCTACGTCCGTGGAAAAAATGAAGATATTAGACTATTTTATGATTGCAAATGGTAAAGAATGTGATTAAAGGCTCTTTTCCTATTTCAAAAGTTTTAGTTTTCGGGGTAATAGCTATGTCGTGGAAAAAATGAAGATATTAGACTATTTTATGATTGCAATGGTAAAGAATGTGATTAAAGGCTCTTTTCCTATTTCAAAAGTTTTAGTTTTCGAGGGTAATAGCTACGTCCTGGAAAAAATGAAGATATTAGACTATTTTATGATTGCAATGGTAAAGAATGTGATTAAAGGCTCTTTTCCTATTTCAAAAGTTTTAGTTTTCGGGGGTAATAGCTACGTCCGTGGAAAAAATGAAGATATTAGACTATTTTATGATTGCAAATGGTAAAGAATGTGATTAAAGGCTCTTTTCCTATTTCAAAAGTTTTAGTTTTCGGGGGTAATAGCTACGTCGTGGAAAAAATGAAGATATTAGACTATTTTATGATTGCACATGGTAAAGAATGTGATTAAAGGCTCTTTTCCTATTTCAAAAGTTTTAGTTTTCGAGGGTAATAGCTGTCTGTGGAAAAAATGAAGATATTAGACTATTTTATGATTGCAATGGTAAAGAATGTGATTAAAGGCTCTTTTCCTATTTCAAAAGTTTTAGTTTTCGGGGTAATAGCTACGTCCGTGGAAAAAATGAAGATATTAGACTATTTTATGATTGCAAATGGTAAAGAATGTGATTAAAGGCTCTTTTCCTATTTCAAAAGTTTTAGTTTTCGGGGGTAATAGCTACGTCGTGGAAAAAATGAAGATATTAGACTATTTTATGATTGCACATGGTAAAGAATGTGATTAAAGGCTCTTTTCCTATTTCAAAAGTTTTAGTTTTCGAGGGTAATAGCTACGTCTGTGGAAAAAATGAAGATATTAGACTATTTTATGATTGCAATGGTAAAGAATGTGATTAAAGGCTCTTTTCCTATTTCAAAAGTTTTAGTTTTCGAGGGTAATAGCTATGTCTGTGGAAAAAATGAAGATATTAGACTATTTTATGATTGCAATGGTAAAGAATGTGATTAAAGGCTCTTTTCCTATTTCAAAAGTTTTAGTTTTCGGGGGTAATAGCTACGTCGTGGAAAAAATGAAGATATTAGACTATTTTATGATTGCAAATGGTAAAGAATGTGATTAAAGGCTCTTTTCCTATTTCAAAAGTTTTAGTTTTGGGGTAATAGCTACGTCTGTGGAAAAAATGAAGATATTAGACTATTTTATGATTGCACATGGTAAAGAATGTGATTAAAGGCTCTTTTCCTATTTCAAAAGTTTTAGTTTCCGGGGGTAATAGCTACGTCTGTGGAAAAAATGAAGATATTAGACTATTTTATGATTGCAAATGGTAAAGAATGTGATTAAAGGCTCTTTTCCTATTCAAAAGTTTTAGTTTTCGGGGGTAATAGCTATGTCTGAGGAAAAAATGAAGATATTAAGACTATTTTATGATTGCAATGGTAAAGAATGTGATTAAAGGCTCTTTTCCTATTTCAAAAGTTTTAGTTTTCGGGGGTAATAGCTACGTCGTGGAAAAAATGAAGATATTAGACTATTTTATGATTGCACATGGTAAAGAATGTGATTAAAGGCTCTTTTCCTATTTCAAAAGTTTTAGTTTTCGAGGGTAATAGCTATGTCTGTGGAAAAAATAAGATATAGACTATTAGACATATATGTATTTTATGGTATTTTATGATTGCAAATGGTAAAGAATGTGATTAAAGGCTCTTTTCCTATTTCAAAAGTTTTAGTTTTCGGGGTAATAGCTACGTCTGTGGAAAAAATGAAGATATTAGACTATTTTATGATTGCAAATGGTAAAGAATGTGATTAAAGGCTCTTTTCCTATTTCAAAAGTTTTAGTTTTCGGGGGTAATAGCTACGTCCGTGGAAAAAATGAAGATATTAGACTATTTTATGATTGCAATGGTAAAGAATGTGATTAAAGGCTCTTTTACTATTTCAAAAGCTTTAGTTTTCGGGGGTAATAGCTATGTCTGTGGAAAAATGAAGATATTAGACTATTTTATGATTGCACATGGTAAAGAATGTGATTAAAGGCTCTTTTCCTATTTCAAAAGTTTTAGTTTTCGGGGTAATAGCTACGTCCGTGGAAAAAATGAAGATATTAGACTATTTTATGATTGCAAATGGTAAAGAATGTGATTAAAGGCTCTTTTCCTATTTCAAAAGTTTTAGTTTTCGGGGTAATAGCTACGTCTGTGGAAAAAATGAAGATATTAGACTATTTTATGATTGCAAATGGTAAAGAATGTGATTAAAGGCTCTTTTCCTATTTCAAAAGTTTTAGTTTTCGAGGGTAATAGCTACGTCCGTGGAAAAAATGAAGATATTAGACTATTTTATGATTGCACATGGTAAAGAATGTGATTAAAGGCTCTTTTCCTATTTCAAAAGTTTTAGTTTTCGGGGTAATAGCTACGTCTGTGGAAAAAATGAAGATATTAGACTATTTTATGATTGAAATGGTAAAGAATGTGATTAAAGGCTCTTTTCCTATTTCAAAAGTTTTAGTTTTCGGGGGTAATAGCTACGTCAGTGGAAAAAATGAAGATATTAGACTATTTTATGATTGCACATGGTAAAGAATGTGATTAAAGGCTCTTTTCCTATTTCAAAAGTTTTAGTTTTCAGGGGTAATAGCTACGTCCGTGGAAAAAATGAAGATATTAGACTATTTTATGATTGCACATGGTAAAGAATGTGATTAAAGGCTCTTTTCCTATTTCAAAAGTTTTAGTTTTCGAGGGTAATAGCTACGTCTGTGGAAAAAATGAAGATATTAGACTATTTTATGATTGCACATGGTAAAGAATGTGATTAAAGGCTCTTTTCCTATTTCAAAAGTTTTAGTTTTCGGGGGTAATAGCTACGTCCGTGGAAAAAATGAAGATATTAGACTATTTTATGATTGCAAATGGTAAAGAATGTGATTAAAGGCTCTTTTCCTATTTCAAAAGTTTTAGTTTTCGGGGGTAATAGCTACCTCCGTGGAAAAAATGAAGATATTAGACTATTTTATGATTGTACATGGTAAAGAATGTGATTAAAGGCTCTTTTCCTATTTCAAAAGTTTTAGTTTTCGGGGGTAATAGCTACGTCTGAGATAAAAATAAAGATATTAGACTATTTTATGATTGCACATGGTAAAGAATGTGATTAAAGGCTCTTTTCCTATTTCAAAAGTATTAGTTTTCGGGGGTAATAGCTACGTCTGGATAAAAATAAAGATATTAGACTATTTTATGATTGCAAATGGTAAAGAATGTGATTAAAGGCTCTTTTCCTATTTCAAAAGTTTTAGTTTTCGGGGGTAATAGCTACGTCTGTGGAAAAAATGAAGATATAAGACTATTTTATGATTGCAAATGGTAAAGAATGTGATTAAAGGCTCTTTTCCTATTTCAAAAGTTTTAGTTTTCGGGGGTAATAGCTACGTCTGTGGAAAAATGAAGATATTAGACTATTTTATGATTGCACATGGTAAAGAATGTGATTAAAGGCTCTTTTCCTATTTCAAAAGTTTTAGTTTTCGGGGTAATAGCTACGTCCGTGGAAAAAATGAAGATATTAAATTATTTTATGATTGCAAATGGTAAAGAATTTGATTAAAGGCTCTTTTCCTATTTCAAAAGTTTTAGTTTTCGGGGGTAATAGCTATGTCCGTGGAAAAAATGAAGATATTAGACTATTTTATGATTGCACATGGTAAAGAATGTGATTAAAGGCTCTTTTCCTATTTCAAAAGTTTTAGTTTTCGAGGGTAATAGCTACGTCCGTGGAAAAAATGAAGATATTAAATTATTGTATGATTGAAAATGGTAAAGAATGTGATTAAAGGCTCTTTTCCTATTTCAAAAGTTTTAGTTTTCGGGGGTAATAGCTACGTCCGTGGAAAAAATGAAGATATTAGACTATTTTATGATTGCAAATGGTAAAGAATGTGATTAAAGGCTCT
>NW_027063487.1:0-16921 GCF_032884065.1 Artemia franciscana | reverse complement strand
ACCATGTGTAATCATAAAATAGTCTAATATCTTCATTTTTTCCACGAACGTAGCTATTACCCCCGAAAACTAAAACTTTTGAAATAGGAAAAGACCCTTTAATCACATTCTTTACCATTTGCAATCATAAAATAGTCTAATATCTTCATTTTTTCCACAGACGTTTACCATGTGCAATCATAAAATAGTCTAATATCTTCATTTTTTCCACAGACGTAGCTATTACACCCGAAAACTAAAACTTTTGGAATAGGAAAACAGCCTTTAATCACATTCTTTACCATTTGCAATCATAAAATAGTCCAATAACTTAATTTTTTCCACAGACATAGCTATTACCCCCGAAAACTACAACTTTTGAAATAGAAAAAGAGCCTTTAATCACATTCTTTACCATTTGCAATCATAAAATAGTCTTATATCTTCATTTTTTCCACGGACCTAGCTATTACCCCCGAAAACTAAAACTTTTGAAATAGGAAAATAGCCTTTAATCACATTCTTTACCATATGCAATCATAAAATAGTCTAATATCTTTATTTTACACAGACATAGCTATTACCCTCGAAAACTAAAACTTTTGAAATAGGAAAAGAGCCTTTAATCATATTATTTACCATGTGCAATCATAAAATAGTCTAATATCTTCATTTTTTCCACGGACGTAGCTATGACCCCCGAAAACTTAAACTTTTGAAATGGGAAAAGAGCCTTTAAACACATTCTTTACCATGTGCAATCATAATATAGTCTAATATCTTCATTTTTTCCACGGACGTAGCTATTACCCCCGAAAACTACAACTTTTGAAATAGAAAAAGAGCCTTTAATCACATTCTTTACCATTTGCAATCATAAAATAGTCTTATATCTTCATTTTTTCCACAGACCTAGCTATTACCCCCGAAAACTAAAACTTTTGAAATAGGAAAAGAGCCCCTAATCACATTCTTTACCATTTGCAATCATAAAATAGTCTAATATCTTTATTTTTATCTCAGACGTAGCTATTACCCCCGAAAACTAATACTTTTGAAATAGGAAAAGAGCCTTTAATCACATTCTTTACCATGTGCAATCATAAAATAGTCTAATATCTTTATTTTTATCTCAGACGTAGCTATTACCCCGAAACTAAAACTTTTGAAATAGGAAAAGAGCCTTTAATCACATTCTTTACCATGTGCAATCATAAAATAGTCTAGTATCTACATTTTTTCCACGGAGGTAGCTATTACCCCCGAAAACTAAAACTTTTGAAATAGGAAAAGAGCCTTTAATCACATTCTTTACCATTTGCAATCATAAAATAGTCTAATATCTTCATTTTTTCCACGGACGTAGCTATTACCCCCAAAAACTAAAACTTTTGAAATAGGAAAAGAGCCTTTAATCACATTCTTTACCATGTGCAATCATAAAATAGTCTAATATCTTCATTTTTTCCACAGACGTAGCTATTACCCTCGAAAACTAAAACTTTTGAAATAGGAAAAGAGCCTTTAATCACATTCTTTACCATGTACAATCATAAAATAGTCTAATATCTCCGTTTTTTTCCACGGACGTAGCTATTACCCCCGAAAACTAAAACTTTTGAAATAGGAAAAGAGCCTTTAATCACATTCTTTACCATGTGTAATCATAAAATAGTCTAATATCTTCATTTTTTCCACTGACGTAGCTAATACCCCCGAAAACTAAAACTTTTGAAATAGGAAAAGAGCCTTTAATCACAAACTTTACCATTTTCAATCATAAAATAGTCTAATATCTTCATTTTTTCCACAGACGTAGCTATTACCCTCGAAAACTAAAACTTTTGAAATAGGAAAAGAGCCTTTAATCATATTATTTACCATGTGCAATCATAAAATAGTCTAATATCTTCATTTTTTCCACGGACGTAGCTATGACCCCCGAAAACTTAAACTTTTGAAATGGGAAAAGAGCCTTTAAACACATTCTTTACCATGTGCAATCATAATATAGTCTAATATCTTCATTTTTTCCACGGACGTAGCTATTACCCCCGAAAACTACAACTTTTGAAATAGAAAAAGAGCCTTTAATCACATTCTTTACCATTTGCAATCATAAAATAGTCTTATATCTTCATTTTTTCCACAGACCTAGCTATTACCCCCGAAAACTAAAACTTTTGAAATAGGAAAAGAGCCCCTAATCACATTCTTTACCATTTGCAATCATAAAATAGTCTAATATCTTTATTTTTATCTCAGACGTAGCTATTACCCCCGAAAACTAATACTTTTGAAATAGGAAAAGAGCCTTTAATCACATTCTTTACCATGTGCAATCATAAAATAGTCTAATATCTTTATTTTTATCTCAGACGTAGCTATTACCCCGAAACTAAAACTTTTGAAATAGGAAAAGAGCCTTTAATCACATTCTTTACCATGTGCAATCATAAAATAGTCTAGTATCTACATTTTTTCCACGGAGGTAGCTATTACCCCCGAAAACTAAAACTTTTGAAATAGGAAAAGAGCCTTTAATCACATTCTTTACCATTTGCAATCATAAAATAGTCTAATATCTTCATTTTTTCCACGGACGTAGCTATTACCCCCGAAAACTAAAACTTTTGAAATAGGAAAAGAGCCTTTAATCACATTCTTTGCCATGTGCAATCATAAAATAGTCTAATATCTTCATTTTTTCCACAGACGTAGCTATTACCCTCGAAAACTAAAACTTTTGAAATAGGAAAAGAGCCTTTAATCACATTCTTTACCATGTACAATCATAAAATAGTCTAATATCTCCGTTTTTTCCACGGACGTAGCTATTACCCCCGAAAACTAAAACTTTTGAAATAGGAAAAGAGCCTTTAATCACATTCTTTACCATGTGTAATCATAAAATAGTCTAATATCTTCATTTTTTCCACTGACGTAGCTAATACCCCCGAAAACTAAAACTTTTGAAATAGGAAAAGAGCCTTTAATCACATTCTTTACCATTTTCAATCATAAAATAGTCTAATATCTTCATTTTTTCCACAGACGTAGCTATTATCCCCGAAAACTAAAACTTTTGAAATAGGAAAAGAGCCTTTAATCACATGCTTTACCATTTGCAATCATAAAATAATCTA
The DNA here is from genome assembly GCF_032884065.1 of Artemia franciscana. Lineage (NCBI taxonomy): Eukaryota > Metazoa > Arthropoda > Branchiopoda > Anostraca > Artemiidae > Artemia > Artemia franciscana. Next base: position 13,796 of record NW_027063487.1, on the reverse strand, counting down.
ATATCTTCATTGTTTCCACGGACGTAGCTATTACCCCGGAAAACTAAAACTTTTGAAATAGGAAAAGAGTCTTTAATCACATTCTTTACCATGTGCAATCATAAAATAGTCTAATATCTTCATTTTTTTCACAGACATAGCTATCACCCCCGAAAACTAAAACTTTTGAAATAGGAAAAGAGCCTTTAATCACATTCTTTACCATATGCAATCATAAAAGAGTCTATTATCTTCCTTTTTTCCACAGGCGTAGCTATTACCCCCGAAAACTAAAACTTTTGAAATAGGAAAAGAGCCTTTAATTACATTCTTTATTATTTGCAATCATAAAATAATCTAATATCTTTATTTTTTCCACGGACGTAGCTATTACCCCTGAAAACTAAAACTTTTGAAATAAGAAAAGAGAATTTAATCACATTCTTTACCATTTGCAATCATAAAATAGTCTTATATCTTCATTTTTTCCACAGACGTAGCTATTACCCCCGAAAACTAAAACTTTTGAAATAGGAAAAGAGCCTTTAATCACATTCTTTACCATTTGCAATCATAAAATAGTCTTATATCTTCATTTTTTCCACAGACGTATCTATTACCCCCAAAAACTAAAACTTTTGAAAGAGGAAAGGAGCCTTTAATGACATTCTTTACCATTTGCAATCATAAAAGAGTCTCTTATCTTCATTTTTTCCACAGACGTAGCTAATTACCCTCGAAAACTAAAACTTTTGAAATAGGAAAAGAGCCTTTAATCACATTCTTTACCATGTGCAATCATAAAATAGTCTAATATCTTCATTTTTTCCACAGACGTAGCTATTACCCCCGAAAACTAAAACTTTTGAAATAGGAAAAGAGCCTTTAATCACATTCTTTACCATGTGTAATCATAAAATAGTCTAATATCTTCATTTTTTCCACAGACGTAGCTATTACCCCCGAAAACTAAAACTTTTGAAATAGGAAAACAGCATTTAATTACATTCTTTACCATTTGCAATCATACAACAGTCTAATATCTTCATTTTTTCCACAGACGTAGCTATTACCTCCGAAAACTAAAACTTTTGAAATAGGAAAAGAGCCTTTAATCACATTCTTTACCATTTGCAATCATAAAATAGTCTAATATCTTCATTTTTTCCACGGACGTAGCTATTACCCCCGAAAACTAAAACTTTTGAAATAGGAAAAGAGCCTTTAATCACATTCTTTACCATTTGCAATCACATTCTTTACCATGTGCAATCATAAAATAGTCTAATATCTTCATTTTTTCCACAGACATAGCTATTATGCCCGAAAACTAAAACTTTTGAAATAGGAAAAGAGCCTTTAATCACATTCTTTACCATGTGCAATCATAAAATAGTCTAATATCTTCAGTTTTTCCACAGACATAGCTATTACCCTCGAAAACTAAAACTTTTGAAATAGCAAAAGAGCCTTTAATCACATTCTTTACCATGTGTAATCATAAAATAGTCTAATATCTTCATTTTTTCAACGAATGTAGCTATTACCCCCGAAAACTAAAACTTTTGAAATAGGAAAAGAGCCTTTAATCACATTCTTTACCATTTGCAATCATAAAATAGTCTAATATCTTCATTTTTTCCACAGACGTTTACCATGTGCAATCATAAAATAGTCTAATATCTTCATTTTTTCCACAGACGTAGCTATTACACCCGAAAACTAAAACTTTTGGAATAGGAAAACAGCCTTTAATCACATTCTTTAACATGTGCAATCATAAAATAGTCTAATATCTTCATTTTTTCCACGTACATAGCTATTACCCCCGAAAACCGAATATTAGACTATTTTATGATTGCACATGGTAAAGAATGTGATTAAAGGCTCATTTCCTATTTCAAAAGTTTTAGTTTTCGGCCATAATAGCTATGCCTTTAATCACAGTCTTTACCATTTGCAATCATAAAATAGTTTAATATCTTCATTTTTTCCACAGACGTAGCTATTACCCCCGAAAACTAAAACTTTTGTAATAGGAAAAGAGCCTTTAAACACATTCTTTACCATTTGCAATCACAAAATAGTCTAATATCTTCATTTTTACCACAGACGTAGCTATTACCCCCGAAAACTAAAACTTTTGAAATAGGAAAATAGAATTTAATCACATTCTTTACCATTTGCAATCATAAAATAGTCTTATATCTTCATTTTTTCCACAGACTTAGCTAATACCCCCGAAAACTAAAACTTTTGAAATAGGAAAAGAGCCTTTAATCACATTCTTTACCATGTGTAATCATAAAATAGTCTAATATCTTCATTTTTTCCACAGACGTATCTATTACCCCCAAAAACTAAAACTTTTGAAAGAGGAAAGGAGCCTTTAATGACATTCTTTACCATTTGCAATCATAAAAGAGTCTATTATCTTCATTTTTTCCACAGACGTATCTAATTACCCTCGAAAACTAAAACTTTTGAAATAGGAAAAGAGCCTTTAATCACATTCTTTACCATGTGCAATCATAAAATAGTCTAATATCTTCATTTTTTCCACGGACGTAGCTATTACCCCCGAAAACTAAAACTTTTGAAATAGGAAAAGAGCCTTTAATCACATTCTTTACCATTTGCAATCATAAAATAGTCTAATATCTTCATTTTTTCCACAGACGTAGCTATTACCCCCGAAAACTAAAACTTTTGAAATAGGAAAAGAGCCTTTAATCACATTTTTTACCATTTGCAATCATAAAATAGTCTAATATCTTCATTTTTTCCACAGACGTAGCTATTACCCCCGAAAACTAAAACTTTTGAAATAGGAAAAGAGCCTTTAATTACATTCTTTACCATTTGCAATCATACAACAGTCTAATATCTTCATTTTTCCACAGACGTAGCTATTACCTCCGAAAACTAAAACTTTTGAAATAGGAAAAGAGCCTTTAATCACATTCTTTACCATTTGCAATCATAAAATAGTCTAATATCTTCATTTTTTCCACGGACGTAGCTATTACCCCCGAAAACTAAAACTTTTGAAATAGGAAAAGAGCCTTTAATCACATTCTTTACCATTTGCAATCACATTCTTTACCATGTGCAATCATAAAATAGTCTAATATCTTCATTTTTTCCACAGACATAGCTATTATGCCCGAAAACTAAAACTTGAAATAGGGAAAGAGCCTTTAATCACATTCTTTACCATGTGCAATCATAAAATAGTCTAATATCTTCAGTTTTTCCACAGACATAGCTATTATCCTCGAAAACTAAAACTTTTGAAATAGGAAAAGAGCCTTTAATCACATTCTTTACCATGTGTAATCATAAAATAGTCTAATATCTTCATTTTTTCCACGAACGTAGCTATTACCCCCGAAAACTAAAACTTTTGAAATAGGAAAAGAGCCTTTAATCACATTCTTTACCATTTGCAATCATAAAATAGTCTAATATCTTCATTTTTTCCACAGACGTTTACCATGTGCAATCATAAAATAGTCTAATATCTTCATTTTTTCCACGGACGTAGCTATTACACCCGAAAACTAAAACTTTTGGAATAGGAAAACAGCCTTTAATCACATTCTTTAACATGTGCAATCATAAAATAGTCTAATATCTTCATTTTTTCCACGTACGTAGCTATTACCACCGAAAACCGAATATTAGACTATTTTATGATTGCACATGGTAAAGAATGTGATTAAAGGCTCATTTCCTATTTCAAAAGTTTTAGTTTTCGGGCATAATAGCTATGCCTTTAATCACATTCTTTACCATATGCAATCATAAAATAGTCTAATATCTTCATTTTTTCCACAGACGTAGCTATTATCCCCGAAAACAAAAACTTTTGAAATAGGAAAAGAGCCTTTAATCACATTCTTTACCATGTGCAATCATAAAATAGTCTAATATCTTCATTTTTTCCACAAACGTAGCTATTGCCCCCGAAAACTAAAACTTTTGAAATAGGAAAAGAGCCTTTAATCACATTCTTTACCATGTACAATCATAAAATAGTCTAATATCTCCGTTTTTTCCACAGACGTAGCTATTACCCCCGAAAACTAAAACTTTTGAAATAGGAAAAGAGCCTTTAATCACATTCTTTACCATTTGCAATCATAAAATAGTCTAATATCTCCATTTTTTCCACAGACGTAGCTATTACCCCCGAAAACTAAGACTTTTGAAATAGGAAAAGAACCTTTAATAACATTCTTTACCATGTGCAATCATAAAATAGTCTAATATCTTCATTTTTTCCACGGACGTAGCTATTACCCTCGAAAACTAAAACTTTTGAAATACGAAAAGAGCCTTTAATCATATTCTTTAGCATGTGCAATCATAAAATAGTCTAATATCTTCATTTTTTCCACTGACGTAGCTATTACCCCCCGAAAACTAAAACTTTTGAAATAGGAAAAGAGCCTTTAATCACATTCTTTACCATATGCAATCATAAAATAGTCTAATATCTTCATTTTTTCCACAGACATAGCTATTACACCCGAAAACTAAAACTTTTGAAATAGGGAAAGAGCCTTTAATCACATTCTTTACCACTTTCAATCATAAAATAGTCTAATATCTTTATTTGTTCCACAGACGTAGCTATTACCCCCGAAAACTAAAACTTCTGAAATAGGAAAAGAGCCTTTAATCATATTCTTTACCATGTGCAATCATAAAATAGTCTAATATCTTCATTTTTTCCACAGACGTAGCTATTACCCCCGAAAACTAAAACTTTTGAAATAGGAAAAGAGCCTTTAATCACATTCTTTACCATTTGCAATCATAAAATAATCTAATATCTTCATTTTTTCCACGGACGTAGCTATTACCCCGGAAAACTAAAACTTTTGAAATAGGAAAAGAGTCTTTAATCACATTCTTTACCATTTGCAATCATAAAATAGTCTAATATCTTCATTTTTTCCACAGACATAGCTATCACCCCCGAAAACTAAAACTTTTGAAATAGGAAAAGAGCATTTAATCACATTCTTTACCATATGCAATCATAAAATAGTCAAATATCTTCATTTTTTCTACGGACGTAGCTATTACCCCCGAAAACTAAAACTTTTCTAAATAGGAAAAGAGCCTTTAATCACACTCTTTACCATTTGCAATCATAAAATAGTCTAATATCTTCATTTTTTCCACAGACGTAGCTATTACCCCCGAAAACTAAAACTTTTGAAATAGGAAAAGAGCCTTTAAACACATTCTTTACCATTTGCAATCACAAAATAGTCTAATATCTTCATTTTTACCACAGACGTAGCTATTACCCCCGAAAACTAAAACTTTTGAAATAGGAAAAGAGAATTTAATCACATTCTTTACCATTTGCAATCATAAAATAGTCTTATATCTTCATTTTTTCCACAGACGTAGCTAATACCCCCGAAAACTAAATCTTTTGAAATAGGAAAAGAGCCTTTAATCACATTCTTTACCATTTGCAATAATAAAATAATCTAATATCTTCATTTTTTCCACGGACGTATCTATTACCCCCGAAAACTAAAACTTTTGAAAGAGGAAAAGAGCCTTTAATCACATTCTTTACCATTTGCAATCATAAAATAGTCTAATATCTTCATTTTTTCCACAGACGTAGCTATTACCCCCGAAAACTAAGACTTTTGAAATAGGAAAAGAGGTTTAAATCACATTCTTTACCGTGTGCAATCATAAAATAGTCTAATATCTTCTTTTTTCCACAGACGTAGCTATTACCTCCGAAAACTAAAACTTTTGAAATAGGAAAAGAGCCTTTAATCACATTCTTTACCATTTGCAATCATAAAATAGTCTAATATCTTCATTTTTTCCACAGACGTAGCTATTACCCCCGAAAACTAAAACTTTTGAAATAGGAAAAGAGCCTTTAATCACATTTTTTACCATTTGCAATCATAAAATAGTCTAATGTCTTCATTTTTTCCACAGACGTAGCTATTACCCCCGAAAACTAAAACTTTTGAAATAGGAAAAAAGCCTTTAATCACATTCTTTACCATTTGCAATCATAAAATAGTCTAATATCTTCATTTTTTCCACAGACGTAGCTATTACCCCCGAAAACTAAAACTTTTGAAATAGGAAAAGAGCCTTTAATCACATTCTTTACCATTTGCAATCATAAAATAATCTAATATCTTCATTTTTTCCACGGACGTAGCTATTACCCCCGAAAACTAAAACTTTTGAAATAGGAAAAGAGCCTTTAATCACATTCTTTACCATTTGCAATCATAAAATAATCTAATATCTTCATTTTTTCCACAGACATAGCTATTATGCCCGAAAACTAAAACTTTTGAAATAGGAAAAGAGCCTTTAATCACATTCTTTACCATGTGCAATCATAAAATAGTCTAATATCTTCATTTTTTCCACAGACATAGCTATTACCCTCAAAAACTAAAACTTTTGAAATAGGAAAAGAGCCTTTAATCACATTCTTTACCATGTGCAATCATAAAATAGTCTAATATCTTCATTTTTTCCACGGACGTAGCTATTACCCTCGAAAACTAAAACTTTTGAAATAGGAAAAGAGCCTTTAATCACATTCTTTACCATTTGCAATCATAAAATAGTCCAATATCTTCATTTTTTCCACAGACGTAGCTATTACCCTCGAAAACTAAAACTTTTGAAATAGGAAAAGAGCCTTTAATCACATTCTTTACCATGCGCAATCATAAAATAGTATAATATCTTCATTTTTTCCACAGATGTTTACCATGTGCAATCATAAAATAGTCTAATATCTTCATTTTTTCCACGTACGTAGCTATTACCCCCGAAAACTGAATATTAGACTATTTTATGATTGCACATGGTAAAGAATGTGATTAAAGGCTCTTTTCCTATTTCAAAAGTTTTAGTTTTCGGGCATAATAGCTATGCCTTTAATCACATTCTTTACCATATGCAATCATAAAATAGTCTAATATCTTCATTTTTTCCACAGACGTAGCTATTATCCCCGAAAACTAAAACTTTTGAAATAGGAAAAGAGCCTTTAATCACATTCTTTACCATGTGCAATCATAAAATGGTCTAATATCTTCATTTTTTCCACAGACGTAGCTATTGCCCCCGAAAACTAAAACTTTTGAAATAGGAAAAGAGCCTTTAATCACATTCTTTACCATTTCCAATTATAAAATAGGTTAATATCTTCATTTTTTCCACAGACGTAGCTATTACCCCCGAAAACTAAAACTTTTGAAATAGGAAAAGAGCCTTTAATCAAATTCTTTACCATGTGCAATTATAAAATAGTCTAATATCTTCATTTTTTCCATAGACATAGCTATTGACCCCGAAAACTATAACTTTTGAAATAGGAAAAGAACCTTTAATCACATTCTTTACCATGTGCAATCATAAAATAGTCTAATATCTTCATTTTTTCCATGGACGTAGCTATTACCCCCGAAAACTAAAACTTTTGAAATAGGAAAAGAACCTTTAATCACATTCTTTACCATGTGCAATCATAAAATAGTCTAATATCTTCATTTATTCCACAGACGTAGCTATTACCCCCGAAAACTAAAACCTTTGAAAAAGGAAAAGAGCCTTTAATCACATTCTTTACCATTTGCAATCATACAATAGTCTAATATCTTCATTTTTTCCAAAGATGTAGCTATTACCCCCGAAAACTAAAACTTTTGAAATAGGAAAAGAGCCTTTAATCACATTCTTTACCATTTGCAATCATAAAATAGTCTAATATCTTCATTTTTTCCACAGACGTAGCTATTACCCCCGAAAACTAAAACTTTTGAAATAGGAAAAGAGCCTTTAATCACATTCTTTACCATTGCAATCATAAAATAGTCTAATATCTTCATTTTTTCCACAGACGTAGCTATTACCCCCGAAAACTGAAACTTTTGAAATAGGAAAAGAGCCTTTAATCACATTTTTTACCATTTGCAATCATAAAATAGTCTAATGTCTTCATTTTTTCCACAGACGTAGCTATTACCCCCGAAAACTAAAACTTTTGAAATAGTAAAAGAGCCTTTAATCACATTCTTTACCATTTGCAATCATAAAATAGTCTAATATCTTCATTTTTTCCACAGACGTAGCTATTACCCCCGAAAACTAAAACTTTTGAAATAGGAAAAGAGCCTTTAATCACATTCTTTACCATTTGCAATCATAAAATAATCTAATATCTTCATTTTTTCCACGGAGGTAGCTATTGCCCCCGAAAACTAAAACTTTTGAAATAGGAAAAGAGCCTTTAATCACATTCTTTACCATTTGCAATCACGTTCTTTACCATGTGTAATCATAAAATAGTCTAATATCTTCATTTTTTCCACAGACATAGCTATTATGCCCGAAAACTAAAACTTTTGAAATAGTAAAAGAGCCTTTAATCACATTCTTTACCATGTGCAATCATAAAATAGTCTAATATCTTCATTTTTTCCACAGACATAGCTATTACCCTCGAAAACTAAAACTTTTGAAATAGGAAAAGAGCCTTTAATCACATTCTTTACCATGTGCAATCATAAAATAGTCTAATATCTTCATTTTTTCCACGGACGTAGCTATTACCCTCGAAAACTAAAACTTTTGAAATAGGAAAAGAGCCTTTAATCACATTCTTTACCATTTGCAATCATAAAATAGTCTAATATCTTCATTTTTTCCACAGACGTAGCTATTACCCTCGAAAACTAAAACTTTTGAAATAGGAAAAGAGCCTTTAATCACATTCTTTACCATTTGCAATCATAAAATAATCTAATATCTTCATTTTTTCCACAGACATAGCTATTATGCCCGAAAACTAAAACTTTTGAAATAGGAAAAGAGCCTTTAATCACATTCTTTACCATGTGCAATCATAAAATAGTCTAATATCTTCATTTTTTCCACAGACATAGCTATTACCCTCAAAAACTAAAACTTTTGAAATAGGAAAAGAGCCTTTAATCACATTCTTTACCATGTGCAATCATAAAATAGTCTAATATCTTCATTTTTTCCACGGACGTAGCTATTACCCTCGAAAACTAAAACTTTTGAAATAGGAAAAGAGCCTTTAATCACATTCTTTACCATTTGCAATCATAAAATAGTCCAATATCTTCATTTTTTCCACAGACGTAGCTATTACCCTCGAAAACTAAAACTTTTGAAATAGGAAAAGAGCCTTTAATCACATTCTTTACCATTTGCAATCATAAAATAGTATAATATCTTCATTTTTTCCACAGATGTTTACCATGTGCAATCATAAAATAGTCTAATATCTTCATTTTTTCCACGTACGTAGCTATTACCCCCGAAAACCGAATATTAGACTATTTTATGATTGCACATGGTAAAGAATGTGATTAAAGGCTCTTTTCCTATTTCAAAAGTTTTAGTTTTCGGGCATAATAGCTATGCCTTTAATCACATTCTTTACCATATGCAATCATAAAATAGTCTAATATCTTCATTTTTTCCACAGACGTAGCTATTATCCCCGAAAACTAAAACTTTTGAAATAGGAAAAGAGCCTTTAATCACATTCTTTACCATGTGCAATCATAAAATGGTCTAATATCTTCATTTTTTCCACAGACGTAGCTATTGCCCCCGAAAACTAAAACTTTTGAAATAGGAAAAGAGCCTTTAATCACATTCTTTACCATTTCCAATTATAAAATAGGTTAATATCTTCATTTTTTCCACAGACGTAGCTATTACCCCCGAAAACTAAAACTTTTGAAATAGGAAAAGAGCCTTTAATCAAATTCTTTACCATGTGCAATTATAAAATAGTCTAATATCTTCATTTTTTCCATAGACATAGCTATTGACCCCGAAAACTATAACTTTTGAAATAGGAAAAGAACCTTTAATCACATTCTTTACCATGTGCAATCATAAAATAGTCTAATATCTTCATTTTTTCCATGGACGTAGCTATTACCCCCGAAAACTAAAACTTTTGAAATAGGAAAAGAACCTTTAATCACATTCTTTACCATGTGCAATCATAAAATAGTCTAATATCTTCATTTATTCCACAGACGTAGCTATTACCCCGAAAACTAAAACCTTTGAAAAAGGAAAAGAGCCTTTAATCACATTCTTTACCATTTGCAATCATACAATAGTCTAATATCTTCATTTTTTCCAAAGATGTAGCTATTACCCCCGAAAACTAAAACTTTTGAAATAGGAAAAGAGCCTTTAATCACATTCTTTACCATTTGCAATCATAAAATAGTCTAATATCTTCATTTTTTCCACAGACGTAGCTATTACCCCCGAAAACTAAGACTTTTGAAATAGGAAAAGAGGTTTTAATCACATTCTTTACCATGTGCAATCATAAAATAGTCTAATATCTTCATTTTTTCCACAGACGTAGCTATTACCCCCGAAAACTAAAACTTTTGAAATAGGAAAAGAGCCTTTAATCACATTTTTTACCATTTGCAATCATAAAATAGTCTAATGTCTTCATTTTTTCCACAGACGTAGCTATTACCCCCGAAAACTAAAACTTTTGAAATAGTAAAAGAGCCTTTAATCACATTCTTTACCATTTGCAATCATAAAATAGTCTAATATCTTCATTTTTTCCACAGACGTAGCTATTACCCCCGAAAACTAAAACTTTTGAAATAGGAAAAGAGCCTTTAATCACATTCTTTACCATTTGCAATCCTAAAATAATCTAATATCTTCATTTTTTCCAAGGAGGTAGCTATTGCCCCCGAAAACTAAAACTTTTGAAATAGGAAAAGAGCCTTTAATCACATTCTTTACCATTTGCAATCACATTCTTTACCATGTGTAATCATAAAATAGTCTAATATCTTCATTTTTTCCACAGACATAGCTATTATGCCCGAAAACTAAAACTTTTGAAATAGTAAAAGAGCCTTTAATCACATTCTTTACCATGTGCAATCATAAAATAGTCTAATATCTTCATTTTTTCCACAGACATAGCTATTACCCTCGAAAACTAAAACTTTTGAAATAGGAAAAGAGCCTTTAATCACATTCTTTACCATGTGCAATCATAAAATAGTCTAATATCTTCATTTTTTCCACGGACGTAGCTATTACCCTCGAAAACTAAAACTTTTGAAATAGGAAAAGAGCCTTTAATCACATTCTTTACCATTTGCAATCATAAAATAGTCTAATATCTTCATTTTTTCCACAGACGTAGCTATTACCCTCGAAAACTAAAACTTTTGAAATAGGAAAAGAGCCTTTAATCACATTCTTTACCATTTGAAATCATAAAATAGTATAATATCTTCATTTTTTCCACAGATGTTTACCATGTGCAATCATAAAATAGTCTAATATCTTCATTTTTTCCACGGACGTAGCTATTACCCCCGAAAACTAAAACTTTTGGAATAGGAAAACAGCCTTTAATCACATTCTTTACCATGTGCAATCATAAAATAGTCTAATATCTTCATTTTTTCCATGGACGTAGCTATTACCCCCGAAAACTAAAACTTTTGAAATAGGAAAAGAACCTTTAATCACATTCTTTACCATGTGCAATCATAAAATAGTCTAATATCTTCATTTATTCCACAGACGTAGCTATTACCCCCGAAAACTAAAACCTTTGAAATAGGAAAAGAGCCTTTAATCACATTCTTTACCATTTGCAATCATACAATAGTCTAATATCTTCATTTTTTCCAAAGATGTAGCTATTACCCCCGAAAACTAAAACTTTTGAAATAGGAAAAGAGCCTTTAATCACATTCTTTACCATTTGCAATCATAAAATAGTCTAATATCTTCATTTTTTCCACAGACGTAGCTATTACCCCCGAAACTAAAACTTTTGAAATAGGAAAAGAGCCTTTAATCACATTCTTTACCATTTGCAATCATAAAATAGTCTAATATCTTCATTTTTTCCATGGAAGTAGCTATTACCCCCGAAAACTAAATTTTTTGAAATAGGAAAAGAGCCTTTAATCACATTCTTTACCATTTGCAATCATAAAATAGTCTAATATATTCATTTTTTCCATGGACGTAGCTATTACCCCCCCCCCCCCCCCCAAAAAAACTGTAACTTTTGAAATAGGAAAAGAGCCTTTAATCACATTCTTTACCATTTGCAATCATAAAATAGTCTAATATTTTCATTTTTTCCACAGACGTAGCTATTACCCCCGAAAACTAAAACTTTTGAAACAGGAAAAGAGCCTTTAATCACATTCTTTACCATTTGCAATCATAAAATAGTCTAATATCTTCATTTTTTCCACGGACGTAGCTATTACCCCCGAAAACTAAAACTTTTAAAATAGGAAAAGAGCCTTTAATCACATTCTTTACCATTTGCAATCACATTCTTTACCATGTGCAATCATAAAATAGTCTAATATTTTCATTTTTTCCACAGACGTAGCTATTACCCCCGAAAACTAAAACTTTTGAAATAGGAAAAGAGCCTTTAATCACATTCTTTACCATTTGCAATAATAAAATAGTCTAATATCTTCAATTTTTCCACAGACGTAGCTATTATCCCCGAAAACTAAAACTTTTGAAATAGGAAAAGAGCCTTTAATCACATTCTTTACCATTTCCAATTATAAAATAGTCTAATATCTTCATTTTTTCCACAGACGTAGCTATTACCCCCGAAAACTAAAGCTTTTGAAATAGGAAGAGAGCCTTTAATCACATTCTTTACCATGTGCAATTATAAAATAGTCTAATATCTTCATTTTTTCCAAAGACATAGCTATTGACCCTGAAAACTATAACTTTTGAAATAGGAAAATAACCTTTAATCACATTCTTTACCATGTGCAATCATAAAATAGTCTAATATCTTCATTTTTTCCACAGACGTAGCTATTACCCCCGAAACTAAAACTTTTGAAATAGGAAAAGAGCCTTTAATCACATTCTTTACCATTTGCAAAAATAAAATAGTCTAATATCTTCATTTTTTCCATGGACGTAGCTATTACCCCCGAAAACTAAATTTTTTGAAATAGGAAAAGAGCCTTTAATCACATTCTTTACCATTTGCAATCATAAAATAGTCTAATATATTCATTTTTTCCATGGACGTAGCTATTACCCCCCCCCCCCCCCCCCAAAACTAAAACTTTTGAAATAGGAAAAGAGCCTTTAATCACATTCTTTACTATTTGTAATCATAAAATAGTCTAATATTTTCATTTTTTCCACAGACGTAGCTATTACCCCCGACAACCAAAACTTTTGAAATAGGAAAAGAGCCTTTAATCACATTCTTTACCATTTGCAATAATAAAATAGTCTAATATCTTCATTTTTTCCACGGACGTAGCTATTACCCCCGGAAACTAAAACTTTTAAAATAGGAAAAGAGCCTTTAATCACATTCTTTACCATTTACAATCACATTCTTCACCATGTGCAATCATAAAATAGTCTAATATCTTCATTTTTTCCACAGACGTAGCTATTACCCCCGAAAACTAAAACTTTTGAAATAGGAAAAGAGCCTTTAATCACATTCTTTACCATTTGCAATCATAAAATAGTATAATATCTTCATTTTTTCCACGGACGTAGCTATTACCCCCGAAAACTAAAACTTTTAAAATAGGAAAAGAGCCTTTAATCACATTCTTTACCATTTGCAATCACATTCTTTACCATGTGCAATCATAAAATAGTCTAATATTTTCATTTTTTCCACAGACGTAGCTATTACCCCCGAAAACTAAAACTTTTGAAATAGGAAAAGA
>NW_027063486.1:0-34540 GCF_032884065.1 Artemia franciscana | reverse complement strand
GTTTTTTTTTTGTAGTTTTTGCCTTTTTTTAGTTTTTTCAGTTTTGACGTCACCTGATCCAGTTTTTTCAGGTGACGTCACCTGATCCACGATCCACAGATCCACAGACAACTTATTTTTATATATATAGATAGTTGTTTTTTTTTTACTTATGTCCTGGTCGTCATTTATACTCCCTGTGTCCCGGTGCTTTGTTGATTGCTAATCGAACATTCCTTTTGTCCTGGTCGCTTTCTCTTTGAGTTTCGTCATTTATTTTTTTCTTTTTTAGTTCTTTTAGTTTTTACCTTTTTTAGTTTTTTTTAGTTTTTTAGATGAAAATTTTTTTTAGTTTTTTCTTTTTTTCTTTTTAGTTTTTTATTGGTTTTTACCTTTATTTTAGCTTATTTTTCAGTTTTTTCCTTTTTTTTAGTTTTTTTTAATTTTTATTTTTTTTAGTTTTTTACCTTTTTTTATTTTTTTTAGTTTTTTTAGTTTTTTAGCTTTTTTACTTTTTTTATTAGTTTTTAGTTTTTTTTTGTAGTTTTTGCCTTTTTTTAGTTTTTTCAGTTTTTTTTTTAGTTTTTATTGGTTTTTACCTTTATTTTAGCTTATTTTTCAGTTTTTTCCTTTTTTTTAGTTTTTTTTAGTTTTTAGTTTTTTTCGTTTTTTACCTTTTTTTTAGTTTTTTTAGTTTTTTTAGTTTTTTAGCTTTTTTATTTTTTTTATTAGTTTTTAGTTTTTTTGTAGTTTTTGCCTTTTTTTAGTTTTTTTAGTTTTTTAGCTTTTTTATTAGTTTTTAGTTTTTTTGTAGTTTTTGCCTTTTTTTAGTTTTTTAGTTTTTTAGCTTTTTTATTTTTTTTATTAGTTTTTAGTTTTTTTTGTAGTTTTTGCCTTTTTTAGTTTTTTCAGTTTTGACGTCACCTGATCCAGTTTTTTCAGGTGACGTCACCTGATCCATCCACAGACAGACAGACAGACAACTTATTTTTATATAGATACTAGCTGTTGGGGTGGCGCTTCGCGCCACCCCAACACCTAGTTGGTGGGGGCGCTTCGCGCCCCCCCCAAGCCCCCCCCGCGCGCGTAAGTCGTTACGCGCCATAATAGTTACGCGCCATTGTAGTTGTGTCCCTATGTCCCACCTGTGAATATAGATATATATATATATATATGGTTTTAACTACGTAAAACTTGCGAATATACAACATTCTTTGCTGTCCCATTGTCTTTGCATATAAATAGATTGTCAGGTTATCCCCCTGTTTCCCCCGGTGTCCCCGTTGTAGTTGTGTCCCTGTGTCCCGGTCGTCATTTATATTCCCTGTGTCCCGGGTCCCGGTCATCATTTGTATCCCGGTGTCCCGGTCTGTATATACATTCGTTTTTTAGTTTTGTTTTTCTCCTTTATTTTTTTCCTTTTTTTTCTTTTTTAGCTTATTTAGATTTTTAGATTTTTTAGTTTTTTTTATTAGTTTTTAGTTTTTATTTCTTTTTAGTTTTTTTGTCCCGGTCGTCATTTATATCCCCCTGTTTCCCCCGGTGTCCCCGTTGTAGTTGTGTCCCTGTGTCCCGGTCGTTATTTATATTCCCTGTGTCCCGGTCGTCATTTGTATCCCGGTGTACCGGTCTGTATATACATTCGTTTTTTAGTTTTGTTTTTCTCCTTTATTTTTTTCCTTTTTTTTTCTTTTTTAGTTTATTTAGATTTTTAGATTTTTTAGTTTTTTTATTAGTTTTTAGTTTTTTTTTCTTTTTAGTTTTTTTGTAGTTTTTACCTTCTTTTTAGTTTTGTTAATTTTTTTTTTTACTTGTGTCCTGGTCGTCATTTATACTCCCTGTGTCCCGGTGCTTTGTTGATTGCTAATCGAACATTCCTTTTGTCCTGGTCGCTTTCTCTTTGAGTGTCGTCATTTATTTTTTTCTTTTTTAGTTCTTTTAGTTTTTACCTTTTTTAGTTTTTTTTTAGTTTTTAATTTTTTAGTTTTTTACCTTTTTTTAGTTTTTTTAGTTTTTTAGCTTTTTTATTTTTTTTATTAGTTTTTAGTTTTTTTGTAGTTTTTGCCTTTTTTTTTAGTTTTTTGTCCTGGTCGCTTTCTCTTTGAGTGTCGTCATTTATTAGTTTTTTCCTTTTTTTTTTAGTTTTTTATTGGTTTTTACCTTTATTTTAGCTTATTTTTCAGTTTTTTCCTTTTTTTTAGTTTTTTTTTATTTTTTATTTTTTTTAGTTTTTTACCTTTTTTTAGTTTTTTTAGTTTTTTTAGTTTTTTAGCTTTTTTACTTTTTTTATTAGTTTTTAGTTTTTTTTTGTAGTTTTTGCCTTTTTTTTAGTTTTTTCAGTTTTTTTTTTAGTTTTTTATTGGTTTTTACCTTTATAGTTTTTTTAGTTTTTTAGCTTTTTTATTTTTTTTATTAGTTTTTAGTTTTTTTTTGTAGTTTTTTGCCTTTTTTTAGTTTTTTCAGTTTTGACGTCACCTAATCCAGTTTTTTCAGGTGACGTCACCTGACACATCCATCCACACATCCACAGACAGACAACTTATTTTTATATATAGACTAGCTGTTGGGGTGGCGCTTCGCGCCACCCCAACACCTAGTTGGTGGGGGCGCTTCGCGCCCCCCCCAAGCCCCCCCGCGCGCGTAAGTCGTTACGCGCCATAATAGTTACGCGCCATTGTAGTTGTGTCCCTATGTCCCACCTGTGAATATAGATATATATATATATATATGGTTTTAACTACGTAAAACTTGCGAATATACAACATTCTTTGCTGTCCCATTGTCTTTGCATATAAATAGATTGTCAGGTTATCCCCCTGTTTCCCCCGGTGTCCCCGTTGTAGTTGTGTCCCTGTGTCCCGGTCGTCATTTATATTCCCTGTGTCCCGGGTCCCGGTCATCATTTGTATCCCGGTGTCCCGGTCTGTATATACATTCGTTTTTTAGTTTTGTTTTTCTCCTTTATTTTTTTCCTTTTTTTTTCTTTTTTAGCTTATTTAGATTTTTAGATTTTTTAGTTTTTTTTATTAGTTTTTAGTTTTTATTTCTTTTTAGTTTTTTTGTCCCGGTCGTCATTTATATCCCCCTGTTTCCCCCGGTGTCCCCGTTGTAGTTATGTCCCTGTGTCCCGGTCGTTATTTATATTCCCTGTGTCCCGGTCGTCATTTGTATCCCGGTGTACCGGTCTGTATATACATTCGTTTTTTAGTTTTGTTTTTCTCCTTTATTTTTTTCCTTTTTTTTTCTTTTTTAGTTTATTTAGATTTTTAGATTTTTTAGTTTTTTTATTAGTTTTTAGTTTTTTTTTCTTTTTAGTTTTTTTGTAGTTTTTACCTTCTTTTTAGTTTTGTTAATTTTTTTTTTTTACTTGTGTCCTGGTCGTCATTTATACTCCCTGTGTCCCGGTGCTTTGTTGATTGCTAATCGAACATTCCTTTTGTCCTGGTCGCTTTCTCTTTGAGTGTCGTCATTTATTTTTTTCTTTTTTAGTTCTTTTAGTTTTTACCTTTTTTAGTTTTTTTTTAGTTTTTAGTTTTTTTAGTTTTTTACCTTTTTTTAGTTTTTTTAGTTTTTTAGCTTTTTTATTTTTTTTATTAGTTTTTAGTTTTTTTGTAGTTTTTGCCTTTTTTTTTAGTTTTTTGTCCTGGTCGCTTTCTCTTTGAGTGTCGTCATTTATTAGTTTTTTCCTTTTTTTTTTTAGTTTTTTATTGGTTTTTACCTTTATTTTAGCTTATTTTTCAGTTTTTTCCTTTTTTTTAGTTTTTTTTTATTTTTTATTTTTTTAGTTTTTTACCTTTTTTTAGTTTTTTTAGTTTTTTTAGTTTTTTAGCTTTTTTACTTTTTTTATTAGTTTTTAGTTTTTTTTTTGTAGTTTTTGCCTTTTTTTAGTTTTTTCAGTTTTTTTTTTTAGTTTTTTATTGGTTTTTACCTTTATAGTTTTTTTAGTTTTTTAGCTTTTTTATTTTTTTTATTAGTTTTTAGTTTTTTTTGTAGTTTTTGCCTTTTTTTAGTTTTTTCAGTTTTGACGTCACCTAATCCAGTTTTTTCAGGTGACGTCACCTGACACATCCATCCACACATCCATCCACACATCCACAGACAGACAACTTATTTTTATATATATAGAAGATATATATAAATATATATCTATATATATAAAAATAAGTTGTCTGTGGATGGATGGATGGATGGATGTGTGGATGGATGTGTCAGGTGACGTCACCTGAAAAAACTGGATTAGGTGACGTCAAAACTGAAAAAACTAAAAAAAGGCAAAAAACTACAAAAAAAACTAAAAACTAATAAAAAAAATAAAAAAGCTAAAAAACTAAAAAAACTATAAAGGTAAAAACCAATAAAAAACTAAAAAAAAAACTGAAAAAACTAAAAAAAGGCAAAAACTACAAAAAAAAACTAAAAACTAATAAAAAAAGTAAAAAAGCTAAAAAACTAAAAAAACTAAAAAACTAAAAAAAGGTAAAAAACTAAAAAAATAAAAAATAAAAAAAAACTAAAAAAAAGGAAAAAACTGAAAAATAAGCTAAAATAAAGGTAAAAACCAATAAAAAACTAAAAAAAAAAAGGAAAAAACTAATAAATGACGACACTCAAAGAGAAAGCGACCAGGACAAAAAACTAAAAAAAAGGCAAAAACTACAAAAAAACTAAAAACTAATAAAAAAAATAAAAAAGCTAAAAAACTAAAAAAACTAAAAAAAGGTAAAAAACTAAAAAAACTAAAAACTAAAAAAAAACTAAAAAAGGTAAAAACTAAAAGAACTAAAAAAGAAAAAAATAAATGACGACACTCAAAGAGAAAGCGACCAGGACAAAAGGAATGTTCGATTAGCAATCAACAAAGCACCGGGACACAGGGAGTATAAATGACGACCAGGACACAAGTAAAAAAAAAAATTAACAAAACTAAAAAGAAGGTAAAAACTACAAAAAAACTAAAAAGAAAAAAAAACTAAAAACTAATAAAAAAACTAAAAAATCTAAAAATCTAAATAAACTAAAAAAGAAAAAAAAAGGAAAAAAATAAAGGAGAAAAACAAAACTAAAAAACGAATGTATATACAGACCGGTACACCGGGATACAAATGACGACCGGGACACAGGGAATATAAATAACGACCGGGACACAGGGACATAACTACAACGGGGACACCGGGGGAAACAGGGGGATATAAATGACGACCGGGACAAAAAAACTAAAAAGAAATAAAAACTAAAAACTAATAAAAAAAACTAAAAAATCTAAAAATCTAAATAAGCTAAAAAGAAAAAAAAAGGAAAAAAATAAAGGAGAAAAACAAAACTAAAAAACGAATGTATATACAGACCGGGACACCGGGATACAAATGATGACCGGGACCCGGGACACAGGGAATATAAATGACGACCGGGACACAGGGACACAACTACAACGGGGACACCGGGGGAAACAGGGGGATAACCTGACAATCTATTTATATGCAAAGACAATGGGACAGCAAAGAATGTTGTATATTCGCAAGTTTTACGTAGTTAAAACCATATATATATATATATATATCTATATTCACAGGTGGGACATAGGGACACAACTACAATGGCGCGTAACTATTATGGCGCGTAACGACTTACGCGCGCGGGGGGGCTTGGGGGGGGCGCGAAGCGCCCCCACCAACTAGGTGTTGGGGTGGCGCGAAGCGCCACCCCAACAGCTAGTATATATATATATACTAGCTGTTGGGGTGGCGCTTCGCGCCACCCCAACACCTAGTTGGTGGGGGCGCTTCGCGCCCCCCCAAGCCCCCCCGCGCGCGTAAGTCGTTACGCGCCATAATAGTTACGCGCCATTGTAGTTGTGTCCCTATGTCCCACCTGTGAATATAGATAGATATATATATATGGTTTTAACTACGTAAAACTTGCGAATATACAACATTCTTTGCTGTCCCATTGTCTTTGCATATAAATAGATTGTCAGGTTTACCGACTCTTGAACATGCAACATATAATGGTCCATGGGAAAACAATCTGTATTCAGATCTATACCTCATGATTCTAATGATTGCCCTTGAGCTTTGTTGATGGTGATTGCTAATCGACCATTCCCTGTCCCGGTGTCCCGGTCGTCATTTACATCCCCCTGTTTCCCCCGGTGTCCCCGTTGTAGTTGTGTCCCTGTGTCCCGGTCGTCATTTATATTCCCTGTGTCCCGGGTCCCGGTCGTCATTTGTATCTCGGTGTCCCGGTCTGTATATACATTCGTTTTTTAGTTTTGTTTTTCTCCTTTATTTTTTTCCTTTTTTTTTCTTTTTTAGCTTATTTAGATTTTTAGATTTTTTAGTTTTTTTTATTAGTTTTTAGTTTTTTTTTCTTTTTAGTTTTTTTGTCCCGGTCGTCATTTATATCCCCCTGTTTCCCCGGTGTCCCCGTTGTAGTTGTGTCCCTGTGTCCCGGTCGTCATTTATATTCCCTGTGTCCCGGTCGTCATTTGTATCCCGGTGTACCGGAGTTGTGTCCCTGTGTCCCGGTCGTCATTTATATTCCCTGTGTCCCGGGTCCCGGTCGTCATTTGTATCCCGGTGTCCCGGTCTGTATATACATTCGTTTTTTAGTTTTGTTTTTCTCCTTTATTTTTTTCCTTTTTTTTTCTTTTTTAGCTTATTTAGATTTTAGATTTTTTAGTTTTTTTATTAGTTTTTAGTTTTTTTTTCTTTTTAGTTTTTTTGTCCCGGTCGTCATTTATATCCCCCTGTTTCCCCCGGGTCGTCATTTATACTCCCTGTGTCCCGGTGCTTTGTTGATTGCTAATCGAACATTCCTTTTGTCCTGGTCGCTTTCTCTTTGAGTGTCGTCATTTATTTTTTTCTTTTTTAGTTCTTTTAGTTTTTACCTTTTTTAGTTTTTTTTAGTTTTTAGTTTTTTTAGTTTTTTACCTTTTTTTAGTTTTTTTAGTTTTTTTTTAGTTTTTTAGCTTTTTTATTTTTTTTATTAGTTTTTAGTTTTTTTGTAGTTTTTGCCTTTTTTTTAGTTTTTTTAGTTTTTTAGCTTTTTTATTAGTTTTTAGTTTTTTTTGTAGTTTTTGCCTTTTTTTAGTTTTTTTAGTTTTTTAGCTTTTTTATTTTTTTTATTAGTTTTTAGTTTTTTTTTGTAGTTTTTGCCTTTTTTTTCTCTTTGAGTGTCGTCATTTATTAGTTTTTTCCTTTTTTTTTTAGTTTTTTATTGGTTTTTACCTTTATTTTAGCTTATTTTTCAGTTTTTTCCTTTTTTTTAGTTTTTTTTATTTTTTATTTTTTTTTAGTTTTTTACCTTTTTTTAGTTTTTTTAGTTTTTTAGCTTTTTTACTTTTTTTATTAGTTTTTAGTTTTTTTTGTAGTTTTTGCCTTTTTTTAGTTTTTTCAGTTTTTTTTTTAGTTTTTTATTGGTTTTTACCTTTATAGTTTTTTTAGTTTTTTAGCTTTTTTATTTTTTTTATTAGTTTTTAGTTTTTTTTGTAGTTTTTGCCTTTTTTTAGTTTTTTCAGTTTTGACGTCACCTGATCCAGTTTTTTCAGGTGACGTCACCTGACACATCCATCCATCCATCCATCCACAGACAACTTATTTTTATATATATAGATATATATATATATATATATATATATATATATATATATATATATATATATATATATATATATATATATATATATATATATATATTATATATATATATATATATATATATGTTTTTAACTACGTAAAACTTGCGAATATACAACATTCTTTGCAGTCCCATTGTCTGTGCATATAAATAGATTTTCAGGTTTACCGACTCTTGAATATGCAACATATAATGGTCCATGGGAAAACAATCCGTATTCAGATCTATACCTCATGATTCTAATGATTGCCCTTGAGCTTTGTTGATGGTGATTACTAATCGACCATTCCCTGAGTCGCCATCGTCATTTATATATCCCCCTGTGCACCCGGCGTCCCCTTTGTAGTTATGTCCCTGTGTCCCGGTCGTCATTTATATTCCCTGTGTCCCGGTCGTCATTTGTGTCCCGGTGTTCCAGTCTGTGATTTCTCTTTGAGTGTCCCGGGCGTCATTTATATTCCTTGTGTCCCGGTGTCCCGGTCGTCATTTATATCCCCCTGTGCCCCCCGGCGTCCCCATTGTAGTTGTGTCCCTGTGTCCCGGTCGTCATTTATATTCCCTGTGTCCCGTTCGTCATTTGTATCCCGGTGTCCCGGTCTGTATATACATTCGTTTTTTAGTTTTGTTTTTCTCCTTTATTTTTTTCCTTTTTTCTTTTTTTTCTTTTTTAGTTTATTTAGATTTTTAGATTTTTTAGTTTTTTTATTAGTTTTTAGTTTTTTTGTAGTTTTTATCATTTTTTTAGTTTTTTTAGTTTTTTTTTTTACTTATGTCCTGGTCGTCATTTATACTCCCTGTGTCCCGGTCGTCATTTGTGTCTCGGTGCTTTGTTGATTGCTAATTTATATTATATTTATATTTATATTTTTTATATTTATTAATATTTTTTTAGTTTTCTTTTTCTCTTATTTTTCAGTTTTTTCCTTTTTTTTAGTTTTTTCTTTTTTAGTTTTTAGTGTTTTTTTGTTTTTTACCTTTTTTTAGTTTTTTTAGTTTTTTTAGTTTTGTAGCTTTTTTAGTTTTTTTATTAGTTTTTAGTTGTTTTTTTTAGTTTTTGCCTTTTTTTAGTTTTTTCAGTTTTTTTTAGTTTTTAGTTTTTTACCTTTTTTTAGTTTTTTTTAGTTTTTTAGTTTTTTTTCTTTTTAGTTTTTTTTGTAGTTTTTACCTTTTTTAGTTTTTTTCTTCTTTTGTATTAGTGTGAAATAATTCAGACGTCATATGCGGACAAACACGACGTCACTCGACAGACAGACAGATAGACATAACCCACAAACAACTTATTTTTATATATATTTATTCATATTTTTTTAGTTTTCTTTTTCTCTTTTATTTTTCATTTTTTTTCCTTTTTTTTAGTTTTTTTCTTTTTTAGTTTTTAGTTTTTTTTTAGTTTTTTACCTTTTTTTAGTTTTTTTTTAGTTTTTTTAGTTTTTTAGCTTTTTTAGTTTTTTTATTAGTTTTTATTTTTTTTGTAGTTTTTGCCTTTTTTTATTTTTTTCAGTTTTTTTAGTTATTAGATTTTTACCTTTTTTTAGTTTTTTTTAGTTTTTTAGCTTTTTTAGTTTTTTTTTCTTTTTAGTTTTTTTTGTAGTTTTTACCTTTTTTAGTTTTTTTCTTCTTTTGTATTAGTGTGAAATAATTTAGTGTGACGTCACCTGATCCACAGATCCACACACAGACAACTTATTTTTATATATATAGATATAGGTACAGTTTCATTTCAGTTTTTTTTCTTTTTTAGTTTTTTCTTTTCTTATTTTTTTTCTTTTTTAAGTTTCTTCTTTTTATTGATTTGTTTTCTTCAATTTGTCAATGTTCATTCTAACATTGACACTTGGAAAAATCTTTACGTGCCAAGCAAGCTAAAGCTCCAACAATCTATAATAAACCTCAAAATTTGGGGTATCTGTTTTAAGGTTTTCGAATTATCTGAATCTTTGTCAAAATATATTGAAATATTTGTGCAATTCCGTTTTTTTTTTAGTTTTTTCTTTTTTAGTTGTTTAGCTTTTTTTAGTTTTTTTTTCTTTTTAGTTTTTTACCTCTTTATTTTTTTATTTTTTTTTTACATTTTTTCTTTTCAAGTTTTTCTTTTTTTTTTATTTTTTAGTTTTTTTTTTAGTTTTTTCTTTTTAGTTTTTTTTTAGTTTTTTACCATTTTTCTTTTTTCAGTTTTCTTTTTTTTCTTTATTTTTCAGACGTCATATGCAAACCCTCAATACAAAAATACATACAACTTATTTTTATTTATAGATAAGATATAATCTGGCGTAACAGACATAGTGTAACAGACATAAAAGACAGACAACTTATTTTTATATATATAGGTTTTTATATATATAGATACAGTTTCTTCTTTAGTTTTTTTTCTTTTTTAGTTTTTTCTTTTTTTTAGTTTCTTCTTTTTATTGATTTGTTTTCTTCAATTTGTCAATGTTCACTCTAACATTGACACTTGAAAAAATCTTTATGTGTCAAGCATGCTAAAGCTCCAACAATTTATATTAAACCTCAAACTTTGGGGTATCTGTTTTAAGGTTTTCGAATTACTTTAATCTATTGTCAAAATATATTGAAATATTTGTGCAATTGCCAGTTTTTTTTAGTTTTTTTAGTTTTTTAGCTTTTTTAGTTTTTTTTTTTTAGTTTTTTATCTTTTTTATTTTTTTACGTTTTTTCTTTTTACGTTTTTCTTTTTTTAATTTTTTAAATTTTAAATTTTTTTTTTAGTTTTTTCTTTTTTAGTTTTTTCTTTTTAGTTTTTTTTTAGTTTTTTACCATTTTTCTTTTTTCGAATTACTTTAATCTATTGTCAAAATATTTTGAAATATTTATGCAATTTCCAGTTTTTACATTCTAGTTTTTTTTCTTTTATATATATAGAAGATATAATCTGGCGTAACGGACAGACAACTTATTTTTATATATATACTAGCTGTTGGGGTGGCGCTTCGCGCCACCCCAACACCTAGTTGGTGGGGGCGCTTCGCGCCCCCCCCAAGCCCCCCCGCGCGCGTAAGTCGTTACGCGCCATAATAGTTACGCGCAATATTCTTTGCTGTCCCATTGTCTTTGCATATAAATAGATTGTCAGGTTTACCGACTCTTGAACATGCAACATATAATGGTCCATGGGAAAACAATCTGTATTCAGATCTATACCTCATGATTCTAATGATTGCCCTTGAGCTTTGTTGATGGTGATTGCTAATCGACCATTCCCTGTCCCGGTGTCCCGGTCGTCATTTACATCCCCCTGTTTCCTCCGGTGTCCCCGTTGTAGTTGTGTCCCTGTGTCCCGGTCGTCATTTATATTCCCTGTGTCCCGGTCGTCATTTGTATCCCGGTGTCCCGGTCTGTATATACATTCGTTTTTTAGTTTTGTTTTTCTCCTTTATTTTTTTCCTTTTTTTTTCTTTTTTAGCTTATTTAGATTTTTAGATTTTTTAGTTTTTTTATTAGTTTTTAGTTTTTTTTTCTTTTTAGTTTTTTTGTCCCGGTCGTCATTTATATCCCCCTGTTTCCCCCGGTGTCCCCGTTGTAGTTGTGTCCCTGTGTCCCGGTCGTCATTTATATTCCCTGTGTCCCGGTCGTCATTTGTATCCCGGTGTACCGGTCTGTATATACATTCGTTTTTTAGTTTTGTTTTTCTCCTTTATTTTTTTCCTTTTTTTTTCTTTTTTAGTTTATTTAGATTTTTAGATTTTTTAGTTTTTTTATTAGTTTTTTTTTAGTTTTTTTAGTTTTTTAGATTTTTTACTTTTTTTATTAGTTTTTAGTTTTTTTGTAGTTTTTGCCTTTTTTTAGTTTTTTCAGTTTTTTTTTTAGTTTTTTATTGGTTTTTACCTTTATTTTAGCTTATTTTTTAGTTTTTTCCTTTTTTTTAGTTTTTTTTAGTTTTTAGTTTTTTTAGTTTTTTACCTTTTTTTAGTTTTTTTAGTTTTTTTAGTTTTTTAGCTTTTTTATTTTTTTTATTAGTTTTTAGTTTTTTTTGTAGTTTTTGCCTTTTTTTTAGTTTTTTTAGTTTTTTAGCTTTTTTATTAGTTTTTAGTTTTTTTTGTAGTTTTTGCCTTTTTTTAGTTTGACAACTTATTTTTATATATATAGATAGTTTTTTTTTTTTACTTATGTCCTGGTCGTCATTTATACTCCCTGTGTCCCGGTGCTTTGTTGATTGCTAATCGAACATTCCTTTTGTCCTGGTCGCTTGTTTTTTTAGTTTTTTAGCTTTTTTACTTTTTTTATTAGTTTTTAGTTTTTTTTTGTAGTTTTTGCCTTTTTTTAGTTTTTTTCAGTTTTTTTTTTAGTTTTTTATTGGTTTTTACCTTTATAGTTTTTTTAGTTTTTTAGCTTTTTTATTTTTTTTATTAGTTTTTAGTTTTTTTTGTAGTTTTTGCCTTTTTTTAGTTTTTTCAGTTTTGACGTCACCTGATCCAGTTTTTTCAGGTGACGTCACCTGACACATCCACACATCCACAGACAGACAACTTATTTTTATATATATAGATATATATATATATATATATATATATATACTAGCTGTTGGGGTGGCGCTTCGCGCCACCCCAACACCTAGTTGGTGGGGGCGCTTCGCGCCCCCCCCAAGCCCCCCCGCGCGCGTAAGTCGTTACGCGCCATAATAGTTACGCGCCATTGTAGTTGTGTCCCTATGTTATATAAACTTGCGAATATACAACATTCTTTGCTGTCCCATTGTCTTTGCATATAAATAGATTGTCAGGTTATCCCCCTGTTTCCCCCGGTGTCCCCGTTGTAGTTGTGTCCCTGTGTCCCGGTCGTCATTTATATTCCCTGTGTCCCGGGTCCCGGTCATCATTTGTATCCCGGTGTCCCGGTCTGTATATACATTCGTTTTTTAGTTTTGTTTTTCTCCTTTATTTTTTTCCTTTTTTTTCTTTTTTAGCTTATTTAGATTTTTAGATTTTTTAGTTTTTTTTATTAGTTTTTAGTTTTTATTTCTTTTTAGTTTTTTTGTCCCGGTCGTCATTTATATCCCCCTGTTTCCCCCGGTGTCCCCGTTGTAGTTGTGTCCCTGTGTCCCGGTCGTTATTTATTTTTTAGTTTTTTACCTTTTTTTAGTTTTTTTAGTTTTTTAGCTTTTTTATTTTTTTTATTAGTTTTTAGTTTTTTTGTAGTTTTTGCCTTTTTTTTAGTTTTTTTAGTTTTTTAGCTTTTTTATTAGTTTTTAGTTTTTTTTGTAGTTTTTGCCTTTTTTTAGTTTTTTTAGTTTTTTAGCTTTTTTATTTTTTTTATTAGTTTTTAGTTTTTTTTGTAGTTTTTGCCTTTTTTTAGTTTTTTCAGTTTTGACGTCACCTGATCCAGTTTTTTCAGGTGACGTCACCTGATCCACGATCCACAGATCCACAGACAACTTATTTTTATATATATAGATAGTTTTTTTTTTTTTTACTTATGTCCTGGTCGTCATTTATACTCCCTGTGTCCCGGTGCTTTGTTGATTGCTAATCGAACATTCCTTTTGTCCTGGTCGCTTTCTCTTTGAGTGTCGTCATTTATTAGTTTTTTCCTTTTTTTTTTTTAGTTTTTTATTGGTTTTTACCTTTATTTTAGCTTATTTTTCAGTTTTTTCCTTTTTTTTAGTTTTTTTTTATTTTTTATTTTTTTTATTTTTTTACCTTTTTTTAGTTTTTTTAGTTTTTTTAGTTTTTTAGCTTTTTTACTTTTTTTATTAGTTTTTAGTTTTTTTTTGTAGTTTTTGCCTTTTTTTAGTTTTTTCAGTTTTTTTTTTAGTTTTTTATTGGTTTTTACCTTTATAGTTTTTTTAGTTTTTTAGCTTTTTTATTTTTTTTATTAGTTTTTAGTTTTTTTTTGTAGTTTTTGCCTTTTTTTAGTTTTTTCAGTTTTGACGTCACCTAATCCAGTTTTTTCAGGTGACGTCACCTGACACATCCATCCACACATCCATCCATCCATCCATCCACAGACAACTTATTTTTATATATATAGATATATATATATATATATATATATTTATATATATATATATATATATATATATATATAAAAATCTAATAACTAAAAAAAACTGAAATATATATATCTTCTTTTGTATTACAGACAGATAGACATAACCCACAAACAACTTATTTTTATATATATTTATTCATATTTTTTTAGTTTTCTTTTTCTCTTTTATTTTTCAGTTTTTTCCTTTTTTTTATTTTTTTTCTTTTTTAGTTTTTAGTTTTTTTTAGTTTTTTACCTTTTTTTAGTTTTTTTTAGTTTTTTTAGTTTATTTAGTTTATTTTTAGTTTTTTTATTAGTTTTTATTTTTTTTGTAGTTTTTGCCTTTTTTTATTTTTTTCAGTTTTTTTTTAGTTATTAGATTTTTACCTTTTTTTAGTTTTTTTTTAGTTTTTTAGCATTTTTGTTTTTTTTCTTTTTAGTTTTTTTTGTAGTTTTTACCTTTTTTGGTTTTTTTCTTCTTTTGTATTAGTGTGAAATAATTCAGACGTCATATGCGGACAAACATGACGTCACCTGATCCACAGATCCACAGATCCACACACAGACAACTTATTTTTATATATATAGATAGAAGGAAAAGAAAATTTCTTGGTAGTCAGGGTTGAATCCGCATATTAGTATCCACAACGGAGAAAAACCCTATGAATGTAAACTATGACAAAATAAATTTTCGAAAAAGCCAATTTTGAATTGGCATCAGAGAGCCCACAATGGCGAAAAATGCAGAAAAGGTTTGACTTTTATGAACGTAAAGATTGCAAAAAGAAATTTTCTTGATAGTCAGGGTTGAATCTGCATATTAGTATCCACAATAGAGAAAAACCCTATGAATGTAAACTATGTCAAAAGAAATTTTCGTAAAAGCCATGTTTGAATCAGCAAAGGAGAACCCACAATCGCGAATAATGGAGAAAAGATTTGACTTTTTATAAACGTAAAGAATGCAAAAAGAAATTTTCTTGGAAGCCAGGCTTGATTGTGCATATTAAAACCCACAATGGAGAAAAACCCTATAAGTGTGAATTATGTCAAAAGAAATTTTCTTAGAAGTCGAGTCTGACTTTGCATATGACAACCCACAATGGAGAAAACCCCTATGAATGTAAGCTGTGTCAAAAGATGTTTTCTTGAAAAACAAGTTTGACTATTCATATGAGAACCCACACTGGTGAAAAATTCTATGAATGTAAAAAATGCAAAGAGAAATTTTCTTCGGAGTCTGGGTTGAATCTGCATATTAGAATTCACAATGGAGAAAAACCCTAAGAATGTGAACTATGTCAAAGGAAATTTTCGCAAAAGCCAAGTTTGAGAACCCACAATCGCGAATAATGGAGAAAAGATTTGACTTTTTATAAACGTAAAGAATGCAAAAAGAAATTTTCTTGGAAGTCAGGCTTGATTGTGCATATTAAAACCCACAATGGAGAAAAACCCTATAAGTGTGAACTATGTCAAAAGAAATTTTCTTAGAAGTCGAGTCTGACTTTGCATATGACAACCCACAATGGAGAAAACCCCTATGAATGTAAGCTGTGTCAAAAGATGTTTTCTTGAAAAACAAGTTTGACTATTCAGATGAGAACCCACACTGGTGAAAAATTCTATGAATGTAAAAAATGCAAAGAGAAATTTTCATCGGAGTCTGGGTTGAATCTGCATATTAGAATTCACAATGGAGAAAAACCCTAAGAATGTGAACTATGTCAAAGGAAATTTTCGCAAAAGCCAAGTTTGAATCGGCATAAGAGAACCCAAAATGTTAAAAAATGGAGAAAAGATTTGAATTTTATTAACGTAAAGAATGCAAAAAGAAATTTTCTTGGAAGTCAGGGTTGAATCTGCATATTAGAATCCACAATGGAGAAAAACCCTATAAATGTGAACTATGTCAAGAGAAATTTTCGAAAAAGCCAATTTTGGATTGGCATCAGACAGCCCACAATGGCGAAAAATGGAGAAAAGATTTGACTTTTATGAACGTAAAGAATGCAAAAAGAAATTTTCTTGGAAGTCAGGGTTGAATCTGCATATTAGAATCCACAATGGAGAAAAACCCTATGAATGTCAACTATTTCAAAAGAAATTTTCGAAAAAGCCAATTTTGAATCGGCATCAGAGAGCCCACAATGGCGAAAAATGGAGAAAAGATTTGACTTTTATGAACGTAAAGAATGCAAAACGAAATTTTCTTGGTAGTCAGGGTTGAATCTGCATATTAGTATTCCCAATGGAGAAAAACCCTATGAATGTAAACTATGTCAAAAGAAAATTTCATAAAAGCCATGTTTGAATCAGCAAAAGAGAACAAGAAATGACGAAAAATGGAGAAGAGATTTGACTTTTATAAACGTAAAGAATGCAAAGAGGAATTTTCTTGGAAGTCAGGCTTGATTGTGCATACTAGAACCCACAATGGAGAAAAACCCTATAAGCGTGAATGATGTCAAATGAAATTTTCTCAGAAGTCGAGTCTGACTTTGCATATGACAACTCACAATGGAGAGAACCCCTATGAATGTAAGCTGTGTCAAAAGATGTTTTATCGAAAGACAAGTTTGACTATTCATATGAGAACCCACACTGGTGAAAAATTCTATGAATATAAAAAATGCAAAAAAAAATTTCTTCGAAATTAGGGTTGAATCTGGATATTAGAATTCACAATGGAGAAAAACCCTATGAATGTGAACTATGTCAAAAGAAATTTTCGTAAAATCCATGTTTGAATCAGCAAAAGAGAATCCACAATGGCGAAAAATGGAGAAAAGATTTGACTTTTATAAACGTAAAGAATGCAAAAAGAAATTTTCTTGGTAGTCAGGATTGAATCTGCATAATAGTATCCACAATGGAGAAAAAAATCCTATGAATGGGAACTATGTAAAAAGAAATTTTCGTAAAAGCCAAGTTTGAATCGACATAAGAGAACCCACAACGGCAAAAAATGGAGAAAATATTGGCTTTTATGAACGTACTAGCTTATGGTGGGGGCACTTCGCACCCCTAAGCCCCCCCACGCGCGAAAGTCGGTACGCACCATATTAGTTACGTGCCATTGTAGTTGTGTCCCTGTGTCCCACCTGTGATATATATATATATATATATATATATATATATATATATATATATATATATATATATATATATATATATATATATATATATATATATATATATATATATATATATATATATATATATATATATATATATATATATATATATATATATATATATATATATATATATATATATATGTAGACGTCATGTTTCTGTGTCGACTGACGTCATGAAGTTAGTTGTCGTCATTTTTGCTATGACGGTGACATCATTAAAGATATTTAAGACATATATGTTCACGCAGAAATCTATTAATGTTTAAGTTTAAAATGACTGATGAACTTACAATGGCAAAAGCCGATGAAGATGCTCAAAGAGTCTATGCCAAAAAAACTTGCTGCTGATAGAGAAAGTCAGAAAAGAAAGCGTGCCGAGGAATCAAAAGAACAGCAAGGAAACAGGCTTGAGGCTAAAGAACGCAAAACCGCGCAGTTAGATGAAGATCCACCTGGACGGCGAGAGTCAAAACATATCAAAACTGAAAATGATAGCGATGATGATTGGGTTTGGGATTTTGACTTGGATAAGGTCATCAATGCCTACCAGATTTTAGTTAAAAAAACAAAGGTTCGGCGATATGTATTTCATAGTGAAGCTGAAAAATAAAGAAGAAAAAGAAAACTGAAAAAAGAAAAAATGTAAAAAACTAAAAAATACTAAAAAGAAAAAACACTCAGAGAGAAATTACAGACCGGGACACAAATGACGACCGGGACAGAAAGAATATAAATAACGACCGGGACACTCAAAGAGAAACTACAGACTGGGATACCGGGACACAAATGACGACCGGGACACAGGGAATATAAATGACGACCAGGACACAGGTATTCAAGAATATCGTTCAAAGACAAATTTTTAATTGTAAGAAGACCGTTGAAAGAGAAATTTCTAATTGTAAAATGACTGAAGAACCTACAATGGCAACGGTACCACCATCGAAGTAGATAACCAGTGGGTTGTTCCATATTCCCCATTATTATCAAAAACATTTAATGCACACATAAACGTTGAATACTGTAACTCCGTAAAGGCAATCAAATACATATGTAAATACGTCAACAAAGGCAGTGACATGGCAGTTTTTGGCTTGCAGCCCGAAATCAAAGATTTCGACGAAATCGTACAATATCAGGCTGGAAGATACATAAGCAGTAATGAAGCTGTTTGGCGAATTCTTTCATTTCCGATACATGAACATAGTCCAGCTGTTGTTCACTTAGCGGTACATTTACAGAATGGTCAACGTGTTTATTTCTCGGAAATCAACGTGCAACAAAGAGCCCTGAATTTACCGGATACGAAATTAACAGCTTTGTTTCGCTTTGCAAAAATGATTCTTTTGCAAAAGAACTGCTGTATACTGAATTGCCTTCGTATTACACGTGAAATACTAAAAATAAAGTATTTGAACGTCGAAAACAGGGTAAGTCAGTCGACGGCCAACCTACCATCTTCAAAGATACCACGATAGGAAGACTCTACACCGTTCACCCCAATCAACATGAATGCTTCTTTCTACGCCTGCTTTTGGTGAATGTACCCGGTCCGACATCCTTTGAGTATTTGAGAACTGTAAACGGTACTATACATGACGCTTACCGTAGTGCATGCCAAGCTCTGAATTTATTGGAGAATGACCAACACTGGGAAAACTGCATCAATGACGCGTGCGAAACGTCAACCCCAAGTCAAATTCGTGCATTGTTTGGCATCATTTTAACAACTTGCTCTCCATCAGCTCCTACAGAGTTATGGGAAAAATATAAGTCAAAAATATCCGAAGATATACTCCATCGAAAACAGTTAGAGACGTCAGATATGACTTTTGATTTTACATCAGAAATTTATAACTACACTTTAGTTATTATAGAAGATTTGTGCGTACGTATGGCAAACAAACCTCTTCAGGATTTGGGAATGCCTTCACCTAACCGTATCGCTGCTGTTTCGGCATATGTAGAATTGGATCGTGAACAAAGTTACAGTACGAGTGATCTATTGTCGTATGTACAAAATAACATTTCCAAGTTAACGTCGGAACAAAAAGACATTTATGATACGATAGACTCAATTTCAGGACGTATACAACTACCTGCTGATTTCTGTAATTTAGTGACGTCCAAAAATGAATTGATTGAAAAAGTATTTCCGAATATTCTAAAAAATTATAAAAATAATAAATGGCTAAGTGAAAGAGCGATTCTCGCACCCAAAAATATAGACGTCCACGAAATCAACAATATTGTTTTGACCAAAATTCGAGACCAGGCAGTCCTTTACAAGTCAGTCGACACAGTTTTGGAACCAAATGAAGCGGTTAATTATCCATCTGAATTTTTAAATTCCATAGATCTTTCAGGGTTTCCACCACACGTGCTACAACTAAAAATAGGCGTACCAATAATACTTTTAAGAAATATCAACCCACCAAAGCTTTGCAATGGCACGCGACTTGCCGTAAAAAAAACAATGGAAAACCTAATAGAGGCCACAATCTTGACAGGGCCTTTTGAGGGTGAGGCTGTTCTTATTCCTCGCATTCCCATGATTCCAACGGATCTGCCTTTTACGGACCAAGAAATCGTTCTTGGACCAAGAACGATTCTGCCTCAACGGACCAAGATTCGGTCTGTAATTTCTCTCTGAGTGTTTTTTCTTTTTAGTATTTTTTAGTTTTTTACATTTTTTCTTTTTTCAGTTTTCTTTTTCTTCTTTATTTTTCAGCTTCACTATGAAATACATATCGCCGAACCTTTGTTTTTTTAACTAAAATCTGGTAGGCATTGATGACCTTATCCAAGTCAAAATCCCAAACCCAATCATCATCGCTATCATTTTCAGTTTTGATATGTTTTGACTCTCGCCGTCCAGGTGGATCTTCATCTAACTGCGCGGTTTTGCGTTCTTTAGCCTCAAGCCTGTTTCCTTGCTGTTCTTTTGATTCCTTGGCACGCTTTCTTTTCTGACTTTCTCTATCAGCAGCAAGTTTTTTTGGCATAGACTCTTTGAGCATCTTCATTGGCTTTTGCCATTGTAAGTTCATCAGTCATTTTAAACTTAAACATTAATAGATTTCTACGTGAACATATATGTCTTAAATATCTTTAATGATGTCACCGTCATAGCAAAAATGACGACAACTAACTTCATGACGTCAGTCGACACAGAAACATGACGTCTACATATATATATATATATATATATATATATATATATATATATATATATATATATATATATATATATATATATATATATATATATATATATATATATATATATATATATATATATATATTCACAGGTGGGACACAGGGACACAACTACAATGGCACGTAACTAATATGGTGCGTACCGACTTTCGCGCGTGGGGGGGGGCTTAGGGGTGCGAAGTGCCCCCACCATAAGCTAGTACGTTCATAAAAGCCAATATTTTCTCCATTTTTTGCCGTTGTGGGTTCTCTTATGTCGATTCAAACTTGGCTTTTACGAAAATTTCTTTTTACATAGTTCTCATTCATAGGATTTTTTTCTCCATTGTGGATACTAATATGCAGATTCAATCCTGACTACCAAGAAAATTTCTTTTTGCATTCTTTACGTTTATAAAAGTCAAATCTTTTCTCCATTTTTCGCCATTGTGGATTCTCTTTTGCTGATTCAAACATGGATTTTACGAAAATTTCTTTTGACATAGTTCACATTCATAGGGTTTTTCTCCATTGTGAATTCTAATATCCAGATTCAACCCTAACTTCGAAGAAATTTTTTTTTGCATTTTTTATATTCATAGAATTTTTCACCAGTGTGGGTTCTCATATGAATAGTCAAACTTGTCTTTCGATAAAACATCTTTTGACACAGCTTACATTCATAGGGGTTCTCTCCATTGTGAGTTGTCATATGCAAAGTCAGACTCGACTTCTGAGAAAATTTCATTTGACATCATTCACGCTTATAGGGTTTTTCTCCATTGTGGGTTCTAGTATGCACAATCAAGCCTGACTTCCAAGAAAATTCCTCTTTGCATTCTTTACGTTTATAAAAGTCAAATCTCTTCTCCATTTTTCGTCATTTCTTGTTCTCTTTTGCTGATTCAAACATGGCTTTTATGAAATTTTCTTTTGACATAGTTTACATTCATAGGGTTTTTCTCCATTGGGAATACTAATATGCAGATTCAACCCTGACTACCAAGAAAATTTCGTTTTGCATTCTTTACGTTCATAAAAGTCAAATCTTTTCTCCATTTTTCGCCATTGTGGGCTCTCTGATGCCGATTCAAAATTGGCTTTTTCGAAAATTTCTTTTGAAATAGTTGACATTCATAGGGTTTTTCTCCATTGTGGATTCTAATATGCAGATTCAACCCTGACTTCCAAGAAAATTTCTTTTTGCATTCTTTACGTTCATAAAAGTCAAATCTTTTCTCCATTTTTCGCCATTGTGGGCTGTCTGATGCCAATCCAAAATTGGCTTTTTCGAAAATTTCTCTTGACATAGTTCACATTTATAGGGTTTTTCTCCATTGTGGATTCTAATATGCAGATTCAACCCTGACTTCCAAGAAAATTTCTTTTTGCATTCTTTACGTTAATAAAATTCAAATCTTTTCTCCATTTTTTAACATTTTGGGTTCTCTTATGCCGATTCAAACTTGGCTTTTGCGAAAATTTCCTTTGACATAGTTCACATTCTTAGGGTTTTTCTCCATTGTGAATTCTAATATGCAGATTCAACCCAGACTCCGATGAAAATTTCTCTTTGCATTTTTTACATTCATAGAATTTTTCACCAGTGTGGGTTCTCATCTGAATAGTCAAACTTGTTTTTCAAGAAAACATCTTTTGACACAGCTTACATTCATAGGGGTTTTCTCCATTGTGGGTTGTCATATGCAAAGTCAGACTCGACTTCTAAGAAAATTTCTTTTGACATAATTCACACTTATAGGGTTTTTCTCCATTGTGGGTTTTAATATGCACAATCAAGCCTGACTTCCAAGAAAATTTCTTTTTGCATTCTTTACGTTTATAAAAAGTCAAATCTTTTCTCCATTATTCGCGATTGTGGGTTCTCAAACTTGGCTTTTGCGAAAATTTCCTTTGACATAGTTCACATTCTTAGGGTTTTTCTCCATTGTGAATTCTAATATGCAGATTCAACCCAGACTCCGAAGAAAATTTCTCTTTGCATTTTTTACATTCATAGAATTTTTCACCAGTGTGGGTTCTCATATGAATAGTCAAACTTGTTTTTCAAGAAAACATCTTTTGACACAGCTTACATTCATAGGGGTTTTCTCCATTGTGGGTTGTCATATGCAAAGTCAGACTCGACTTCTAAGAAAATTTCTTTTGACATAATTCACACTTATAGGGTTTTTCTCCATTGTGGGTTTTAATATGCACAATCAAGCCTGGCTTCCAAGAAAATTTCTTTTTGCATTCTTTACGTTTATAAAAAGTCAAATCTTTTCTCCATTATTCGCGATTGTGGGTTCTCCTTTGCTGATTCAAACATGGCTTTTACGAAAATTTCTTTTGACATAGTTTACATTCATAGGGTTTTTCTCTATTGTGGATACTAATATGCAGATTCAACCCTGACTATCAAGAAAATTTCTTTTTGCAATCTTTACGTTTATAAAAGTCAAACCTTTTCTGCATTTTTCGCCATTGTGGGCTCTCTGATGCCAATTCAAAATTGGCTTTTTCGAAAATTTATTTTGTCATAGTTTACATTCATAGGGTTTTTCTCCGTTGTGGATACTAATATGCGGATTCAACCCTGACTACCAAGAAAATTTCTTTTCCTTCTATCTATATATATAAAAATAAGTTGTCTGTGTGTGGATCTGTGGATCTGTGGATCAGGTGACGTCATGTTTGTCCGCATATGACGTCTGAATTATTTCACACTAATACAAAAGAAGAAAAAAACCAGAAAAGGTAAAAACTACAAAAAAAAACTAAAAAGAAAAAAAACAAAAATGCTAAAAAACTAAAAAAAAACTAAAAAAAGGTAAAAATCTAATAACTAAAAAAAAACTGAAAAAAATAAAAAAAGGCAAAAACTACAAAAAAAATAAAAACTAATAAAAAAACTAAAAAAGCTAAAAAACTAAAAAAACTAAAAAAAACTAAAAAAAGGTAAAAAACTAAAAAAAACTAAAAACTAAAAAAGAAAAAAAATAAAAAAAAGGAAAAAACTGAAAAATAAAAGAGAAAAAGAAAACTAAAAAAATATGAATAAATATATATAAAAATAAGTTGTTTGTGGATTATGTCTATCTGTCTGTAATACAAAAGAAGATATATATATTTCAGTTTTTTTTTAGTTATTAGATTTTTATATATATATATATATATATATATATATATATATATATATATATATATATATATATATATATCTATATATATAAAAATAAGTTGTCTGTCCGTTACGCCAGATTATATCTTCTATATAAATAAAAGAAAACAGATTAGAATGTAAAAACTGGAAATTGCATAAATATTTCGAAATATTTTGACAATAGATTAAAGTAATTCGAAAAAAGAAAAATGGAAAAAAACTAAAAAAAACTAAAAAGAAAAAACTAAAAAAGAAAAAACTAAAAAAAAAATTTAAAATTTAAAAAATTAAAAAAAGAAAAACGTAAAAAGAAAAAACGTAAAAAAATAAAAAAGATAAAAAACTAAAAAAAAAAAAACTAAAAAAGCTAAAAAACTAAAAAAACTAAAAAAAACTGGCAATTGCACAAATATTTCAGTATATTTTGAAAATAGATTAAAGTAATTCGAAAACCTTAAAACAGATACCCCAAAGTTTGAGGTTTAATATAAATTGTTGGAGCTTTAGCATGCTTGACATATAAAGATTTTTTCAAGTGTCAATGTTAGAATGAACATTGACAAATTGAAGAAAACAAATCAATAAAAAGAAGAAACTAAAAAAAAGAAAAAACTAAAAAAGAAAAAAAACTAAAGAAGAAACTGTATCTATATATATAAAAACCTATATATATAAAAATAAGTTGTCTGTCTTTTATGTCTGTTACACTATGTCTGTTACGCCAGATTATATCTTATCTATAAATAAAAATAAGTTGTATGTATTTTTGTATGGAGGGTTTGCATATGACGTCTGAAAAATAAAGAAAAAAAAGAAAACTGAAAAAAGAAAAATGGTAAAAAACTAAAAAAAAACTAAAAAGAAAAAACTAAAAAAAAAACTAAAAAATAAAAAAAAAAGAAAAACTTGAAAAGAAAAAATGTAAAAAAAAAATAAAAAAATAAAGAGGTAAAAAACTAAAAAGAAAAAAAAACTAAAAAAAGCTAAACAACTAAAAAAGAAAAAACTAAAAAAAAACTGGGAATTGCACAAATATTTCAATATATTTTGACAAAGATTCAGATAATTCGAAAACCTTAAAACAGATACCCCAAATTTTGAGGTTTATTATAGATTGTTGGAGCTTTAGCTTGCTTGGCACGTAAAGATTTTTCCAAGTTTCAATGTTAGAATGAACATTGACAAATTGAAGAAAACAAATCAATAAAAAGAAGAAACTTAAAAAAGAAAAAAAATAAGAAAAGAAAAAACTAAAAAAGAAAAAAAAACTGAAATGAAACTGTACCTATATCTATATATATAAAAATAAGTTGTCTGTGTGTGGATCTGTGGATCAGGTGACGTCACACTAAATTATTTCACACTAATACAAAAGAAGAAAAAAACTAAAAAAGGTAAAAACTACAAAAAAAACTAAAAAGAAAAAAAAACTAAAAAAGCTAAAAAACTAAAAAAAACTAAAAAAAGGTAAAAATCTAATAACTAAAAAAACTGAAAAAAATAAAAAAAGGCAAAAACTACAAAAAAAATAAAAACTAATAAAAAAACTAAAAAAGCTAAAAAACTAAAAAAACTAAAAAAAAACTAAAAAAAGGTAAAAAACTAAAAAAAACTAAAAACTAAAAAAGAAAAAAACTAAAAAAAAGGAAAAAAATGAAAAATAAAAGAGAAAAAGAAAACTAAAAAAATATGAATAAATATATATAAAAATAAGTTGTTTGTGGGTTATGTCTATCTGTCTGTCTGTCGAGTGACGTCGTGTTTGTCCGCATATGACGTCTGAATTATTTCACACTAATACAAAAGAAGAAAAAAAACTAAAAAAGGTAAAAACTACAAAAAAAACTAAAAAGAAAAAAAACTAAAAAACTAAAAAAAACTAAAAAAAGGTAAAAAACTAAAAACTAAAAAAAACTGAAAAAACTAAAAAAAGGCAAAAACTAAAAAAAAACAACTAAAAACTAATAAAAAAACTAAAAAAGCTACAAAACTAAAAAAACTAAAAAAACTAAAAAAAGGTAAAAAACAAAAAAAAACTAAAAACTAAAAAAGAAAAAACTAAAAAAAAGGAAAAAACTGAAAAATAAGAGAAAAAGAAAACTAAAAAAATATTAATAAATATAAAAAATATAAATATAAATATAATATAAATTAGCAATCAACAAAGCACCGAGACACAAATGACGACCGGGACACAGGGAGTATAAATGACGACCAGGACATAAGTAAAAAAAAAAAACTAAAAAAACTAAAAAAATGATAAAAACTACAAAAAAACTAAAAACTAATAAAAAAACTAAAAAATCTAAAAATCTAAATAAACTAAAAAAGAAAAAAAAGAAAAAAGGAAAAAAATAAAGGAGAAAAACAAAACTAAAAAACGAATGTATATACAGACCGGGACACCGGGATACAAATGACGACCGGGACACAGGGAATATAAATGACGACCGGGACACAGGGACATAACTACAAAGGGGACGCCGGGTGCACAGGGGGATATATAAATGACGATGGCGACTCAGGGAATGGTCGATTAGCAATCACCATCAACAAAGCTCAAGGGCAATCATTAGAATCATGAGGTATAGATCTGAATACGGATTGTTTTCCCATGGACCATTATATGTTGCATGTTCAAGAGTCGGTAAACCTGAAAATCTATTTATATGCACAGACAATGGGACAGCAAAGAATGTTGTATATTCGCAAGTTTTACGTAGTTAAAAACATATATATATATATATATATATATATATATATATATATATAT
This sequence comes from Artemia franciscana, assembly GCF_032884065.1. NCBI lineage: Eukaryota > Metazoa > Arthropoda > Branchiopoda > Anostraca > Artemiidae > Artemia > Artemia franciscana. The sequence goes on along the minus strand of NW_027063486.1, from coordinate 8,661 downwards.
ATATATATATATATATATATATATATATATATATATATATATATATATATATATATATATATATATATATATATATATATATATCTATATTCACAGGTGGGACATAGGGAAACAACTACAATGGCGCGTAACTAATATGGCGCGTAACGACTTACGCGCGCGGGGGGCTTGGGGGGGGCACGAAGCGCCCCCACCAACTAGGTGTTGGGGTGGCGCGAAGCGCCATCCCAACAGCTAGTATATATATATATATATATCTATATATATAAAAATAAGTTGTCTGTGTGTGGATCTGTGTGTGGATCAGGTGACGTCATGTTTGTCCGCATATGACGTCTGAATTATTTCACACTAATACAAAAGAAGAAAAAAACTAAAAAAGGTAAAAAACTAAAAAAAACTAAAAAAAGGTAAAAATCTAATAACTAAAAAAAAAACTGAAAAAAATAAAAAAAGGCAAAAACTACAAAAAAAATAAAAACTAATAAAAAAAACTAAAAAAGCTAAAAAAAAGAAGAAAAAAAACTAAAAAAGCTAAAAAACTAAAAAAAAACTAAAAAAGGTAAAAAACTAAAAACTAAAAAAAACTGAAAAAACTAAAAAAGGCAAAAACTAAAAAAAAGGAAAAAACTGAAAAATAAGAGAAAAAGAAAACTAAAAAAATATCAATAAATATAAAAAAAAATCTAAAAATCTAAATAAACTAAAAATGAAAAAAAAGAAAAAAGGAAAAAAATAAAGGAGAAAAACAAAACTAAAAAACGAATGTATATACAGACCGGGACACCGGGGTACAAATGACGACCGGGACACAGGGAATATAAATGACGACCAGGACACAGGGACACAACTACAATGGGGACGCCGGGGGGCACAGGGGAATATAAATGACGACCGGGACACCGGGACACAAGGAATATAAATGACGCCCGGGACACTCAAAGAGAAATCACAGACTGGAACACCGGGACACAAATGACGACCGGGACACAGGGAATATAAATGACGACCGGGACACAGGGACATAACTACAAAGGGGACGCCGGGGTGCACAGGGGGATATATAAATGACGATGGCGACTCAGGGAATGGTCGATTAGCAATCACCATCAACAAAGCTCAAGGGCAATCATTAGAATCATGAGGTATAGATCTGAATACGGATTGTTTTCCCATGGACCATTATATGTTGCATGTTCAAGAGTCGGTAAACCTGACAATCTATTTATATGCACAGACAATGGGACAGCAAAGAATGTTGTATATACGCAAGTTTTACGTAGTTAAAAACATATATATATATATATATATATATATATATATATATATATATATATATATATATATATATATATATATATATATATATATATATATATATATATATATATATACTAGCTGTTGGGGTGGCGCTTCGCGCCACCCCAACACCTAGTTGGTGGGGGCGCTTCGGGCCCCCCCCCCCCAAGCCCCCCCGCGCGCGTAAGTCGTTACGCGCCATATTAGTTACGCGCCATTGTAGTTGTGTCCCTATGTCCCACCTGTGAATATAGATATATATATATATATATATATATATATATATATATATATATATATATATATATATATATATATATATATATATATATATATATATATATATATATATATATATATATATATATATATATATATATATATATATACGTGCCATTGTAGTTGTGTCCCTGTGTCCCACCTGTGAATATAGATAGATTTATATATGTGTTTCAAACTACGTAAAAATTGCGAATATACAACATTCTTGGCTTTCCCTCTACTGGGAGCTTTCCGTTTCCAATTGCCAGCAATTGATCTGAAAATGTTTGACCAGAGTCATCGTTTTGCAATCGGACACGCATATTTGTAGTTAATTTTAATATTTTTACGTGTGCCCATAAATTAGAATTTTTCAGGCAAGCATTCATTTCGTCTGCAGGAGTTAAACTACGTAAAAATTGCGAATATACAACATTCTTGACTTTCCCATTGTCTGTGCATATACAAAGCCGTATGTACTAATAATGACGTCATATGCAAACGCTCTTTTTACAAACAAACAAACATGCATACACACAACTCGTTTTTATATAGATAGATAGATAGATAGATACAATACAAATTAACTGCGTAAAACTTGCGAATATACAACATTCTTCGCTGTCCAATTGTCGCTGCATATAAATAGATTGTCAGGTTTACCGACCCTCGAACATGCAACGTACAATTGTCCATGGGAAAAACAATCAGTATTAAGATCTATACCACATTTTTCTAATGATTGACCTTGAGCTTTGTTAATGGTGATTGCAAATGCTAATCGAATTGGGAATTGCAATCTTTTAAATTGAAAAGGCAGATCCGTTGGAATCATGGGAATGCGAGGAATAAGAACAGCCTCACCCTCAAAAGGCCCTGTCAAAATTGTGGCCTCTATTACGTTTTCCATTGTTTGTTTTTTTTTACGGCAAGTCGCGTGCCATTGCAAAGCTTTGGTGGGTTGATATTTCTTAAAAGTATTATTGGTACGCCTATTTTTATTTGTAGCACGTGTGGTGGAAACCCTGAAAGATCTATGGAACTTAAAAATTCAGATGGATAATTAACCGCTTCATTTGGTTCCAAAACTGTGTCGACTGACTTGTAAAGGACTGCCTGGTCTAGAATCTTGGTCAAAACAATATTGTTGATTTCGTGGATGTCTATATTTTTGGGTGCGAGAATCGCTCTTTCACTTAGCCATTTATTATTTTTATAATTTTTTAGAATATTCGGAAATACTTTTTCAATCAATTCATTTTTGGACGTCACTAAATTACAGAAATCAGCAGGTAGTTGTATACGTCCTGAAATTGAGTCTACTGGGAGCTTCCCGTTTCCAATTGCCAGCAATTGATCTGAAAATGTTTGACCAGAGTCATCGTTTTGCAATCGGACACGCATATTTGTAGTTAATTTTAATATTTTTACGTGTGCCCATAAATTAGAATTTTTCAGACAAGCATTCATTTCGTCTGCAGGAGTTGATCTAGGTATTATAGGTAATGTTTGCCTGAAATCTCCCGCAAGCAATATTAATGTGCTGCCAAAGGGTTTCGACTTCCCTCTCAAATCTTTCAAGCATTGATCCAGAGCCTCGAGCGATTTTTTGTGTGCCATTGTGCACTCATCCCAAATAATAAGTTTGCATTGCTGCAATACTTTACCCATCCCAGATGATTTGGAAATATTGCACGTGGGAGTTTCTGTAGAATGCAAATTGAGTGGCAATTTCAAAGCGGAATGAACAGTTCTTCCACCAGGCAGCAATGTTGCGGCTATTCCGGACGACGCAATTGCCAACGCTATATCATTTTTTGATCAAATTGATGCCAGAATCAGTTTTATCACAAACGTTTTACCAGTACCTCCTGGCGCATCCAAAAAGAAAATTTCTCCAACGTTGTTATCGACACAATGCATTATCGTATCATAAATGTCTTTTTGTTCCGACGTTAACTTGGAAATGTTATTTTGTACATACGACAATAGATCACTCGTACTGTAACTTTGTTCACGATCCAATTCTACACATGTCGAAACAGCAGCGATACGGTTGGGTGAAGGCATTCCCAAATCCTGAAGAGGTTTGTTTGCCATACGTACGCACAAATCTTCTATAATAACTAAAGTGTAGTTATAAATTTCTGATGTAAAATCAAAAGTCATATCTGACGTCTCTAACTGTTTTCGATGGAGTATATCTTCGGACATTTTTGACTTATATTTTTCCCATAACTCTGTAGGAGCTGATGGAGAGCAAGTTGTTAAAATGATGCGAAACAATGCACGAATTTGACTTGGGGTTGACGTTTCGCACGCGTCATTGATGCAGTTATCCCAGTGTTGGTCATTCTTCAATAAATTAAGAGCTTGGCAAGCACTACGGTAAGTGTCATGTATAGTACCGTTTACAGTTCTCAAATACTCAAAGGATGTCGGACCGGGTACATTCACCAAAAGCAGGCGTAGAAAGAAGCATTCATGTTGATTGGGGTGAACGGTGTAGAGTCCTCCTATCGTGGTATCTTTGAAGATGGTAGGTTGGCCGTCGACTGACTGGCTTCACTATGAAATACATATCGCCGAACTTTTGTTTTTTTAACTAAAATCTCGTAGGCATTGATGACCTTATCCAAGTCAAAATCCCAAACCCAATCATCATCGCTATCATTTTCAGTTTTGATATGTTTTGACTCTCGCTGTCCAGGTGGATCTTCATCTAACTGCGCGGTTTTGCGTTCTTTAGCCGCAAGCCTGTTTCCTTGCTGTTCTTTTGATTCCTCGGCACGCTTTCTTTTCTGACTTTCTCTATCAGCAGCAAGTTTTTTGGCATAGACTCTTTGAGCATCTTCACCGGCTTTTGCCATTGTAAGTTCATCAGTCATTGTAAACTTAAACATTAACAGATTTCTACGTGAACATATGTCTTAAATATCTTGAATGACGTCACCGTCAAAGCAAAAATGACGACAACTAATTTCATGACGACAGTCAACACAGAAACATGACGTCACCTGATCCACAGACAGACACACAGACAGACAACTTATTTATATATATCTATATCTATAAAAATAAGTTGTCTGTCTGTGGATGGATGGATGGATGGATGGATGGATGTGTCAGGTGACGTCACCTGAAAAAACTGGATTAGGTGACGTCAAAACTGAAAAAACTAAAAAAAGGCAAAAACTACAAAAAAAACTAAAAACTAATAAAAAAAATAAAAAAGCTAAAAAACTAAAAAAACTATAAAGGTAAAAACCAATAAAAAACTAAAAAAAAAACTGAAAAAACTAAAAAAAGGCAAAAACTACAAAAAAAAACTAAAAACTAATAAAAAAAGTAAAAAAGCTAAAAAACTAAAAAAACTATAAAAACTAAAAAAAGGTAAAAAACTAAAAAAAATAAAAAATAAAAAAAAACTAAAAAAAAGGAAAAAACTGAAAAATAAGCTAAAATAAAGGTAAAAACCAATAAAAAACTAAAAAAAAAGGAAAAAACTAATAAATGACGACACTCAAAGAGAAAGCGACCAGGACAAAAGGAATGTTCGATTAGCAATCAACAAAGCACCGGACACAGGGAGTATAAATGACGACCAGGACACAAGTAAAAAAAAAAATTAACAAAACTAAAAAGAAGGTAAAAACTACAAAAAAACTAAAAAGAAAAAAAAACTAAAAACTAATAAAAAAACTAAAAAATCTAAAAATCTAAATAAACTAAAAAAGAAAAAAAAAGGAAAAAAATAAAGGAGAAAAACAAAACTAAAAAACGAATGTATATACAGACCGGTACACCGGGATACAAATGACGACCGGGACACAGGGAATATAAATAACGACCGGGACACAGGGACACAACTACAACGGGGACACCGGGGGAAACAGGGGGATATAAATGACGACCGGGACAAAAAAACTAAAAAGAAATAAAAACTAAAAACTAATAAAAAAAACTAAAAAATCTAAAAATCTAAATAAGCTAAAAAAGAAAAAAAAAGGAAAAAAATAAAGGAGAAAAACAAAACTAAAAAACGAATGTATATACAGACCGGGACACCGGGATACAAATGATGACCGGGACCCGGGACACAGGGAATATAAATGACGACCGGGACACAGGGACACAACTACAACGGGGACACCGGGGGAAACAGGGGATGTAAATGACGACCGGGACACCGGGACAGGGAATGGTCGATTAGCAATCACCATCAACAAAGCTCAAGGGCAATCATTATTATCATGAGGTATAGATCTGAATACAGATTGTTTTCCCATGGACCATTATATGTTGCATGTTCAAGAGTCGGTAAACCTGACAATCTATTTATATGCAAAGACAATGGGACAGCAAAGAATGTTGTATATTCGCAAGTTTTACGTAGTTAAAACCATATATATATATATATATCTATATTCACAGGTGGGACATAGGGACACAACTACAATGGCGCGTAACTATTATGGCGCGTAACGACTTACGCGTGCGGGGGGGCTTGGGGGGCGCGAAGCGCCCCCACCAACTAGGTGTTGGGGTGGCGCGAAGCGCCACCCCAACAGCTAGTATATAGATATATATATATATATATATATATATATATATATATATATATATATATATATATATATATATATATATATGTTTTTAACTACGTAAAACTTGCGAATATACAACATTCTTTGCTGTCCCATTGTCTGTGCATATAAATAGATTGTCAGGTTTACCGACTCTTGAACATGCAACATATAATGTTCCATGGGAAAACAATCCGTATTCAGATCTATACCTCATGATTCTAATGATTGCCCTTGAGCTTTGTTGATGGTGATTGCTAATCGACCATTCCCTGAGTCGCCATCGTCATTTATATATCCCCCTGTGCACCCCGGCGTCCCCTTTGTAGTTATGTCCCTGTGTCCCGGTCGTCATTTATATTCCCTGTGTCCCAGTCGTCATTTGTGTCCCGGTGTTCCAGTCTGTGATTTCTCTTTGAGTGTCCCGGGCGTCATTTATATTCCTTGTGTCCCGGTGTCCCGGTTGTCATTTATATCCCCCTGTGCCCCCCGGCGTCCCCATTGTAGTTGTGTCCCTGTGTCCCGGTCGTCATTTATATTCCCTGTGTCCCGGTCGTCATTTGTATCCCGGTGTCCCGGTCTGTATATACATTCGTTTTTTAGTTTTGTTTTTCTCCTTTATTTTTTTCCTTTTTTCTTTTTTTTCTTTTTTAGTTTATTTAGATTTTTAGATTTTTTAGTTTTTTTATTAGTTTTTAGTTTTTTTGTAGTTTTTACCATTTTTTTAGTTTTTTTAGTTTTTTTTTTTTACTTATGTCCTGGTCGTCATTTATACTCCCTGTGTCCCGGTCGTCATTTGTGTCTCGGTGCTTTGTTGATTGCTAATTTATATTATATTTATATTTATATTTTTTATATTTATTAATATTTTTTTAGTTTTCTTTTTCTCTTATTTTTCAGTTTTTTCCTTGTTTTTAGTTTTTTCTTTTTTAGTTTTTAGTTTTTTTTTGTTTTTTACCTTTTTTTAGTTTTTTTAGTTTTTTTAGTTTTTTAGCTTTTTTAGGTTTTTTTAGTTTTTAGTTTTTTTTTAGTTTTTGCCTTTTTTTAGTTTTTTCAGTTTTTTAGTTTTTAGTTTTTTACCTTTTTTTAGTTTTTTTTAGTTTTTTAGCTTTTTTAGTTTTTTTCTTTTTAGTTTTTTTTGTAGTTTTTACCTTTTTTAGTTTTTTTTTCTTCTTTTGTATTAGTGTGAAATAATTCAGACGTCATATGCGGACAAACACGACGTCACTCGACAGACAGACAGACAGACATAACCCACAAACAACTTATTTTTATATATATTTATTCATATTTTTTTAGTTTTCTTTTCTCTTTTATTTTTCAGTTTTTTCCTTTTTTTTAGTTTTTTTCTTTTTTAGTTTTTAGTTTTTTTTAGTTTTTTACCTTTTTTTAGTTTTTTTTTAGTTTTTTTAGTTTTTTAGCTTTTTTAGTTTTTTTATTAGTTTTTATTTTTTTGTAGTTTTTGCCTTTTTTTATTTTTTTCAGTTTTTTTTTAGTTATTAGATTTTTACCTTTTTTTTTAGTTTTTTTTAGTTTTTTAGCTTTTTTAGTTTTTTTTTTCTTTTTAGTTTTTTTGTAGTTTTTACCTTTTTTAGTTTTTTTCTTCTTTTGTATTAGTGTGAAATAATTCAGACGTCATATGCGGACAAACATGACGTCACCTGATCCACACACAGATCCATACACAGACAACTTATTTTTATATATATAGATAAATAAGTTGTATGTGTGTTATGTCTGTCGAGTGACTTCTTGTCATCATTTCGTCATGTCGTCATGAAGTTAGTTGTCGTCATGTTTTTTATGACGATGACGTCATTAAAGGTATTTAAAAAGTTCGTTCAAAGACAAATTTTTAATTGTAAGAAGATCGTGGACGGACGAATGTTTAATTGTAAAATGACTGAAGAACCTACAATGGCAACAGCCGAGGAAGCTGTTCAAAGAGTCTATGCCAAAAAACTTGCTGCTGATAGAGAAAGTAAGAAAAGAAAGCGTGCCGAGTAATCACAAGAACAGCAAGAAAACAGGGTGGTGGCTGGTAGAGAAAGTAAGAACAGAAAGCGTGCCGAGGAATCACAAGAGCAACGTGAAAACAGGCTTGCGGCTTCAAGAGATAATGCCAGATTAGGAATGTGCAATTTCTGTCAACGAAGGCGTGTCTCGGAACAACCAGAGCAACGCGAAACCAGACTTGCTGCTAAAAGAGAAAGTGAAAAAAGAAGGCGTGGCGAGGAATCACAAGAGCAACGTGAAAACAGGCTTGCGGCTTCAAGAGATAATGCCAAAAGAAAGTGTGCCGAGGAATCACAAGAGCAACGTGAAAATTATCGCATGGCGTTCAGGTACAGCCCAATCGATGATTATAGTAGATGTGTTCAAATCGGGACTATGTCTAAAATTTGTCCCTACTGCAAGGCCTTGAAATTTAATGATGAAACAACGGGAATGTGTTGCGCCTCAGGAAAAGTTAAACTTCCTCAACTGGCTGCACCCCAAGAACCATTGAAGACTT
>NW_027063485.1:0-34734 GCF_032884065.1 Artemia franciscana | reverse complement strand
GGGCTTGGGGGGCATCGCGCCCCCAAGCCCCCCGCGCTCGTAAGTCGTTACACGCCATATTAGTTACCTGCCATTGTAGTTGTGTCCCTGTGTCCCACCTGTGAATTGAGATAGATATACATATATATATTTTTTGAACTACATAAAACTTGCGAATATACAACATTCTTCGCTGTCCAATTTAACTACGTAAAACTTAAGAATATACAACATTCTTCCTAGTCCTATTGTTTGTGGATATAAATAGATTGTTAGGTTTACCTAACTCTTGAACATGCAACATAAAATTGTCCATGGGAAAAGCAATCCGTATTCAGATCTATACCTGATTATTCTAATGATTGCCCTTTAGCTTTGTTGATGCTGATTGCTAATCAAACATTCCCTGTGTCCCCGTCGTCATTTATATATTCCCCTGTGCCCCCTGGCACCCCCCTTGTAGTTGTGTCCCTGTGTCCTGGTCGTCATTTATATTCCCAGTATTCCGGTCGTCATTTGTGTCCCGGTGTCCCAGTCTGTACTTTCTCTTTGAGTGTCGAGGTCGTCATTTATATTCCCTGTGTCCCAGCATCACGGTCGTCATTTGTTTCCCGGTGTCCCGGTCTGTAATTTCTCTTCGAACAATCCCTGTGTCCCGGTCGTCATTTATATATCTTCCCTGTACCCCCGTCGTCCCCTTTGTAGTTGTGTCACTGTGTCCCGGTCGTCATTTATATTCCCTGTGTCCCGGTGTCCCAGTCTGTAATTTCTCTTTGAGGTTCCCGGTCGTCATTTATATTCCCTGTATCCCCGTGTCCCGGTCGTCATTTGTGTCCCGGTCTGTAATTTCATCAGTTGACAAACATGACGTCAGTCGACAAACAATTTCATGACGCATACAGCTCAATCCTTACAATGACGTCAGTCGACACACCTGAAGTCACTCGACAGACACACAGACAACTTATTTTTATATATATAGATATATAGCTGTTGGGGGGGGGGCTTGGGGGGCATCGCGCCCCCAAGCCCCCCGCGCTCGTAAGTCGTTACACGCCATATTAGTTACCTGCCATTGTAGTTGTGTCCCTGTGTCCCACCTGTGAATTGAGATAGATATACATATATATATTTTTTGAACTACATAAAACTTGCGAATATACAACATTCTTCGCTGTCCAATTTAACTACGTAAAACTTAAGAATATACAACATTCTTCCTAGTCCTATTGTTTGTGGATATAAATAGATTGTTAGGTTTACCTAACTCTTGAACATGCAACATAAAATTGTCCATGGGAAAAGCAATCCGTATTCAGATCTATACCTGATTATTCTAATGATTGCCCTTTAGCTTTGTTGATGCTGATTGCTAATCAAACATTCCCTGTGTCCCCGTCGTCATTTATATATTCCCCTGTGCCCCCTGGCACCCCCCTTGTAGTTGTGTCCCTGTGTCCTGGTCGTCATTTATATTCCCAGTATTCCGGTCGTCATTTGTGTCCCGGTGTCCCAGTCTGTACTTTCTCTTTGAGTGTCGAGGTCGTCATTTATATTCCCTGTGTCCCAGCATCACGGTCGTCATTTGTTTCCCGGTGTCCCGGTCTGTAATTTCTCTTCGAACAATCCCTGTGTCCCGGTCGTCATTTATATATCTTCCCTGTACCCCCGGCGTCCCCTTTGTAGTTGTGTCACTGTGTCCCGGTCGTCATTTATATTCCCTGTGTCCCGGTGTCCCAGTCTGTAATTTCTCTTTGAGGTTCCCGGTCGTCATTTATATTCCCTGTATCCCCGTGTCCCGGTCGTCATTTGTGTCCCGGTCTGTAATTTCATCAGTTGACAAACATGACGTCAGTCGACAAACAATTTCATGACGCATACAGCTCAATCCTTACAATGACGTCAGTCGACACACCTGAAGTCACTCGACAGACACACAGACAACTTATTTTTATATATATAGATATATAGCTGTTGGGGGGGGGGGCTTGGGGGGCATCGCGCCCCCAAGCCCCCCGCGCGCGTAAGTCGTTACACACCATATTAGTTACCTGCCATTGTAGTTGTGTCCCTGTGTCTCACCTGTGAACTGAGATAGATATAAATATATATATTTTTTGAACTACATAAAACTTGCGAATATACAACCTTCTTCGCTGTCCAATTTAACTACGTAAAACTTAAGAATATACAACATTCTTCCATGTCCTATTGTTTGTGCATATAAATAGATTGTTAGGTTTACCTAACTCTTGAACATGCAACATAAAATTGTCCATGGGAAAAGCAATCCGTATTCAGATCTATACCTGATTATTCTAATGATTGCCCTTTAGCTTTGTTGATGCTGATTGCAAATCAAACATTCCCTGTGTCCCCGTCGTCATTTATATATCCCCCTGTGCCCCCTGGCATCCCCCTTGTAGTTGTGTCCCTGTGTCCTGGTCGTCATTTATATTCCCAGTATTCCGGTCGTCATTTGTGTCCCGGTGTCCCAGTCTGTACTTTCTCTTTGAGTGTCGAGGTCGTCATTTATATTCCCTGTGTCCCAGCATCCCGGTCATCATTTGTTTCCCGGTGTCCCGGTCTTTAATTTCTCTTCGAACAATCCCTGTGTCCCGGTCGTCATTTATATATCTTCCCTGTACCCCCGTCGTCCCCTTTGTAGCTGTGTCACTGTGTCCCGGTCGTCATTTATATTCCCTGTGTCCCGGTGTCCCAGTCTGTAATTTCTCTTTGAGGTTCCCGGTCGTCATTTATATTCCCTGTATCCCCGTGTCCCGGTCGTCATTTTTGTCCCGGTCTGTAATTTCATCAGTTGACAAACATGACGTCAGTCGACAAACAATTTCATGACTCATACAGCTCAATCCTTACAATGACGTCAGTCGACACACCTGAAGTCACTCGACAGACACACAGACAACTTATTTTTATATATATAGATATATAGCTGTTGGGGGGGGGGGGGGGGGCTTGGGGGGGGGGCATCGCGCCCCCAATCCCCCCGCGCGCGTAAGTCGTTACACGCCATATTAGTTACCTGCCATTGTAGTTGTGTCCCTGTGTCCCACCTGTGAATTGAGATAGATATAAATATATATATTTTTTGAACTATATAAAACTTGCGAATATACAACATTCTTCGCTGTCCAATTTAACTACGTAAAACTTAAGAATATACAACATTCTTCCATATCCTATTGTTTGTGCATATAAATAGATTGTTAGGTTTACCTAACTCTTGAACATGCAACATAAAATTCTCCATGGGAAAAGCAATCCGTATTCAGATCTATACCTGATTATTCTAATGATTGCCCTTTAGCTTTGTTGATGCTGATTGCTAATCAAATATTCCCTGTGTCCCCGTCGTCATTTATATATCCCCCTGTGCCCCCTGGCACCCCCCTTGTAGTTGTGTCCCTGTGTCCTGGTCGTCATTTATATTCCCAGTATTCCGGTCGTCATTTTTGTCCCGGTGTCCCGGTCTGTACTTTCTCTTTGAGTGTCGAGGTCGTCATTTATATTCCCTGTGTCCCAGCATCCCGGTCGTCATTTGTTTCCCGGTGTCCCGGTCTGTAATTTCTCTTCAAACAATCCCTGTGTCCCGGTCGTCATTTATATATCTTCCCTGTACCCCCGTCGTCCCCTTTGTAGTTGTGTCACTGTGTCCCGGTCGTCATTTATATTCCCTGTGTCACGGTGTCCCAGTCTGTAATTTCTCTTTGAGGTTCCCGGTCGTCATTTATATTCCCTGTATCCCCGTGTCCCGGTCGTCATTTGTGTCCCGGTCTGTAATTTCATCAGTTGACAAACATGACGTCAGTCGACAAACAATTTCATGACGCATACAGCTCAATCCTTACAATGACGTCAGTCGACACACCTGAAGTCACTCGACAGACACACAGACAACTTATATTTATATATATAGATATATAGCTGTTGGGGGGGGCTTGGGGGGCATCGCGCCCCCAAGCCCCCCGCGCGCGTAAGTCGTTACACGCCATATTAGTTACCTGCCATTGTAGTTGTGTCCCTGTGTCCCACCTGTGAATTGAGATAGATATAAATATATATATTTTTTGAACTACATAAAACTTGCGAATATACAACATTCTTCGCTGTCCAATTTAACTACGTAAAACTTAAGAATATACAACATTCTTCCATGTCCTATTGTTTGTGCATATAAATAGATTGTTAGGTTTACCTAACTCTTGAACATGCAACATAAAATTGTCCATGGAAAAAGCAATCCGTATTCAGATCTATACCTGATTATTCTAATGATTGCCCTTTAGCTTTGTTGATGCTGATTGCTAATCAAATATTCCCTGTGTCCCCGTCGTCATTTATATATCCCCCTGTGCCCCCTGGCACCCCCCTTGTAGTTGTGTCCCTGTGTCCTGGTCGTCATTTATATTCCCAGTATTCCGGTCGTCATTTTTGTCCCGGTGTCCCGGTCTGTACTTTCTCTTTGAGTGTCGAGGTCGTCATTTATATTCCCTGTGTCCCAGCATCCCGGTCGTCATTTGTTTCCCGGTGTCCCGGTCTGTAATTTCTCTTCGAACAATCCCTGTGTCCCGGTCGTCATTTATATATCTTCCCTGTACCCCCGTCGTCCCCTTTGTAGTTGTGTCACTGTGTCCCGGTCGTCATTTATATTCCCTGTGTCACGGTGTCCCAGTCTGTAATTTCTCTTTGAGGTTCCCGGTCGTCATTTATATTCCCTGTATCCCCGTGTCCCGGTCGTCATTTGTGTCCCGGTCTGTAATTTCATCAGTTGACAAACATGACGTCAGTCGACAAACAATTTCATGACGCATACAGCTCAATCCTTACAATGACGTCAGTCGACACACCTGAAGTCACTCGACAGACACACAGACAACTTATATTTATATATATAGATATATAGCTGTTGGGGGGGCTTGGGGGGCATCGCGCCCCCAAGCCCCCCCACGCGTAAGTCGTTACACGCCATATTAGTTACCTGCCATTGTAGTTGTGTCCCTGTGTCCCACCTGTGAATTGAGATAGATATAAATATATATATTTTTTGAACTACATAAAACTTGCGAATATACAACATTCTTCGCTGTCCAATTTAACTACGTAAAAATTAAGAATATACAACATTCTTCCATGTCCTATTGTTTGTGCATATAAATAGATTGTTAGGTTTACCTAACTCTTGAACATGCAACATAAAATTGTCCATGGGAAAAGCAATCCGTATTCAGATCTATACCTGATTATTCTAATAATTGCCCTTTAGCCTTGTTGATGCTGATTGCTAATCAAACATTCCCTGTGTCCCCGTCGTCATTTATATATCCCCCTGTGCCCCCTGGCACCCCCCTTGTAGTTGTGTCCCTGTGTCCTGGTCGTCATTTATATTCCCAGTATTCCGGTCGTCATTTGTGTCCCGGTGTCCCAGTCTGTACTTTCTCTTTGAGTGTCGAGGTCGTCATTTATATTCCCTGTGTCCCAGCATCCCGGTCGTCATTTGTTTCCCGGTGTCCCGGTCTGTAATTTCTCTTCAAACAATCCCTGTGTCCCGGTCGTCATTTATATATCTTCCCTGTACCCCCGTCGTCCCCTTTGTAGTTGTGTCACTGTGTCCCGGTCGTCATTTATATTCCCTGTGTCCCGGTGTCCCAGTCTGTAATTTCTCTTTGAGGTTCCCGGTCGTCATTTATATTCCCTGTATCTCCGTGTCCCGGTCGTCATTTGTGTCCCGGTCTGTAATTTCATCAGTTGACAAACATGACGTCAGTCGACAAACAATTTCATGACGCATACAGCTCAATCCTTACAATGACGTCAGTCGACACACCTGAAGTCACTCGACAGACACACAGACAACTTATTTATATATATATAGATATATAGCTGTTGGGGGGGGGCTTGGGGTCATCGCGCCCCCAAGCCCCCCGCGCGCGTAAGTCGTTACACGCCATATTAGTTACCTGCCATTGTAGTTGTGTCCCTGTGTCCCACCTTTGAATTGAGATAGATATAAATATATATATTTTTTGAACTACATAAAACTTGCGAATATACAACATTCTTCGCTGTCCAATTTAACTACGTAAAACTTAAGAATATACAACATTCTTCCATGTCCTATTGTTTGTGCATATAAATAGATTGTTAGGTTTACCTAACTCATGAACATGCAACATAAAATTGTCCATGGGAAAAGCAATCCGTATTCAGATCTATACCTGATTATTCTAATGATTGCCCTTTAGCTTTGTTGATGCTGATTGCTAATCAAACATTCCCTGTGTCCCCGTCGTCATTTATATATCCCCCTGTGCCCCCTGGCACCCCCCTTGTAGTTGTGTCCCTGTGTCCTGGTCGTCGTTTATATTCCCAGTATTCCGGTCGTCATTTGTGTCCCGGTGTCCCAGTCTGTACTTTCTCTTTGAGTGTCGAGGTCGTCATTTATATTCCCTGTGTCCCAGCATCCCGGTCGTCATTTGTTTCCCGGTCTCCCGGTCTGTAATTTCTCTTCGAACAATCCCTGTGTCCCAGTCGTCATTTATATATCTTCCCTGTACCCCCGTCGTCCCCTTTGTAGTTGTGTCACTGTGTCCCGGTCGTCATTTATATTCCCTGTGTCCCGGTGTCCCAGTCTGTAATTTCTCTTTGAGGTTCCCGGTCGTCATTTATATTCCCTGTATCCCCGTGTCCCGGTCGTCATTTGTGTCCCGGTCTGTAATTTCATCAGTTGACAAACATAACGTCAGTCGACAAACAATTTCATGACGCATACAGCTCAATCCTTACAATGACGTCAGTCGACACACCTGAAGTCACTCGACAGACACACAGACAACTTATTTTTATATATATAGATATATAGCTGTTGGGGGGGGGGGGGCTTG
The DNA here is from genome assembly GCF_032884065.1 of Artemia franciscana. Taxonomy (NCBI): domain Eukaryota; kingdom Metazoa; phylum Arthropoda; class Branchiopoda; order Anostraca; family Artemiidae; genus Artemia; species Artemia franciscana. The sequence continues at coordinate 27,853 of NW_027063485.1, read as the reverse complement.
GGGGGGCATCGCGCCCCCAAGCCCCCCGCGCGCGTAAGTCTTTACACGCCATATTAGTTACCTGCCATTGTAGTTGTGTCCCTGTGTCCCACCAGTGAATTGAGATAGATATAAATATATATATTTTTTGAACTACATAAAACTTGCGAATATACAACATTCTTCGCTGTCCAATTTAACTACGTAAAACTTAAGAATATACAACATTCTTCCATGTCCTATTGTTTGTGCATATAAATAGATTGTTAGGTTTACCTAACTCTTGAACATGCAACATAAAATTGTCCATGGGAAAAGCAATCCGTATTCAGATCTATACCTGATTATTCTAATGATTGCCCTTTAGCTTTGTTGATGCTGATTGCTAATCAAACATTCCCTGTGTCCCCGTCGTCATTTATATATCCCCCTGTGCCCCCTGGCACCCCCCTTGTAGTTGTGTCCCTGTGTCCTGGTCGTCATTTATATTCCCAGTATTCCGGTCGTCATTTGTGTCCCGGTGTCCCAGTCTGTACTTTCTCTTTGAGTGTCGAGGTCGTCATTTATATTCCCTGTGTCCTGGCATCCCGGTCGTCATTTGTTTCCCGGTGTCCCGGTCTTTAATTTCTCTTCGAACAATCCCTGTGTCCCGGTCGTCATTTATATATCTTCCCTGTACCCCCGTCGTCCCCTTTGTAGTTGTGTCACTGTGTCCCGGTCGTCATTTATATTCCCTGTGTCCCGGTGTCCCAGTCTGTAATTTCTCTTTGAGGTTCCCGGTCGTCATTTATATTCCCTGTATCCCCGTGTCCCGGTCGTCATTTGTGTCCCGGTCTGTAATTTCATCAGTTGACAAACATGACACCAGTCGACAAACAATTTCATGACGCATACAGCTCAATCCTTACAATGACGTCAGTCGACACACCTGAAGTCACTCGACAGACACACAGACAACTTATTTTTATATATATAGATATATAGCTGTTGGGGGGGGGGGCTTGGGGGGGCATCGCGCCCCCAAGCCCCCCGCGCGCGTAAGTCGTTACACGCCATATTAGTTACCTGTCATTGTAGTTGTGTCCCTGTGTCCCACCTGTGAATTGAGATAGATATAAATATATATATTTTTTGAACTACAAAAAACTTGCGAATATACAACATTCTTCGCTGTCCAATTTAACTACGTAAAACTTAAGAATATACAACATTCTTCCATGTCCTATTGTTTGTGCATATAAATAGATTGTTAGGTTTACCTAACTCATGAACATGCAACATAAAATTGTCCATGGGAAAAGCAATCCGTATTCAGATCTATACCTGATTATTCTAATGATTGCCCTTTAGCTTTGTTGATGCTGATTGCTAATCAAACATTCCCTGTGTCCCCGTCGTCATTTATATACCCCCCTGTGCCCCCTGGCACCCCCCTTGTAGTTGTGTCCCTGTGTCCTGGTCGTCGTTTATATTCCCAGTATTCCGGTCGTCATTTGTGTCCCGGTGTCCCAGTCTGTACTTTCTCTTTGAGTGTCGAGGTCGTCATTTATATTCCCTGTGTCCCAGCATCCCGGTCGTCATTTGTTTCCCGGTGTCCCGGTCTGTAATTTCTCTTCGAACAATCCCTGTGTCCCAGTCGTCATTTATATATCTTCCCTGTACCCCCGTCGTCCCCTTTGTAGTTGTGTCACTGTGTCCCGGTCGTCATTTATATTCCCTGTGTCCCGGTGTCCCAGTCTGTAATTTCTCTTTGAGGTTCCCGGTCGTCATTTATATTCCCTGTATCCCCGTGTCCCGGTCGTCATTTGTGTCCCGGTCTGTAATTTCATCAGTTGACAAACATAACGTCAGTCGACAAACAATTTCATGACGCATACAGCTCAATCCTTACAATGACGTCAGTCGACACACCTGAAGTCACTCGACAGACACACAGACAACTTATTTTTATATATATAGATATATAGCTGTTGGGGGGGGGGGGCTTGGGGGGGCATCGCGCCCCCAAGCCCCCCGCGCGCGTAAGTCTTTACACGCCATATTAGTTACCTGCCATTGTAGTTGTGTCCCTGTGTCCCACCAGTGAATTGAGATAGATATAAATATATATATTTTTTGAACTACATAAAACTTGCGAATATACAACATTCTTCGCTGTCCAATTTAACTACGTAAAACTTAAGAATATACAACATTCTTCCATGTCCTATTGTTTGTGCATATAAATAGATTGTTAGGTTTACCTAACTCTTGAACATGCAACATAAAATTGTCCATGGGAAAAGCAATCCGTATTCAGATCTATACCTGATTATTCTAATGATTGCCCTTTAGCTTTGTTGATGCTGATTGCTAATCAAACATTCCCTGTGTCCCCGTCGTCATTTATATATCCCCCTGTGCCCCCTGGCACCCCCCTTGTAGTTGTGTCCCTGTGTCCTGGTCGTCATTTATATTCCCAGTATTCCGGTCGTCATTTGTGTCCCGGTGTCCCAGTCTGTACTTTCTCTTTGAGTGTCGAGGTCGTCATTTATATTCCCTGTGTCCTGGCATCCCGGTCGTCATTTGTTTCCCGGTGTCCCGGTCTGTAATTTCTCTTCGAACAATCCCTGTGTCCCGGTCGTCATTTATATATCTTCCCTGTACCCCCGTCGTCCCCTTTGTAGTTGTGTCACTGTGTCCCGGTCGTCATTTATATTCCCTGTGTCCCGGTGTCCCAGTCTGTAATTTCTCTTTGAGGTTCCCGGTCGTCATTTATATTCCCTGTATCCCCGTGTCCCGGTCGTCATTTGTGTCCCGGTCTGTAATTTCATCAGTTGACAAACATGACACCAGTCGACAAACAATTTCATGACTTATACAGCTCAATAGTTACTATGACGTCAGTCGACACACCTGAAGTCACTCGACAGACACAAAGACAACTTATTTTTATATATATAGATATATAGCTGTTGGGGGGAGGCTTGGGGGGCATCGCGCCCCCAAGCCCCCCGCGCGCATAAGTCGTTACACGCCATATTAGTTACCTGCCATTGTAGTTGTGTCCCTGTGTCCCACCTGTGAATTGAGATAGATATAAATATATATATTTTTTGAACTATATAAAACTTGCGAATATACAACATTCTTCGCTGTCCAATTTAACTACGTAAAACTTAAGAATATACAACATTCTTCCATGTCCTATTGTTTGTGCATATAAATAGATTGTTAGGTTTACCTAACTCTTGAACATGCAACATAAAATTGTCCATGGGAAAAGCAATCCGTATTCAGATCTATACCTGATTATTCTAATGATTGCCCTTTAGCTTTGTTGATGCTGATTGCTAATCAAACATTCCCTGTGTCCCCGTCGTCATTTATATATCCCCCTGTGCCCCCTGGCACCCCCCTTGTAGTTGTGTCCCTGTGTCCTGGTCGTCATTTATATTCCCAGTATTCCGGTCGTCATTTGTGTCCCGGTGTCCCAGTCTGTACTTTCTCTTGAGTGTCGAGGTCGTCATTTATATTCCCTGTGTCCCAGCATCCCGGTCGTCATTTGTTTCCCGGTGTCCCGGTCTGTAATTTCTCTTCGAACAATCCCTGTGTCCCGGTCGTCATTTATATATCTTCCCTGTACCCCCGTCGTCCCCTTTGTAGTTGTGTCACTGTGTCCCGGTCGTCATTTATATTCCCTGTGTCCCGGTGTCCCAGTCTGTAATTTCTCTTTGAGGTTCCCGGTCGTCATTTATATTCCCTGTATCCCCGTGTCCCGGTCGTCATTTGTGTCCCGGTCTGTAATTTCATCAGTTGACAAACATGACGTCAGTCGACAAACAATTTCATGACGCATACAGCTCAATCCTTACAATGACGTCAGTCGACACACCTGAAGTCACTCGACAGACACACAGACAACTTATTTTTATATATATAGATATATAGCTGTTGGGGGGGGGGCTTGGGGGGGCATCGCCCCCAAGCCCCCGCGCGCGTAAGTCGTTACACGCCATATTAGTTACCTGCCATTGTAGTTGTGTCCCTGTGTCCCACCTGTGAATTGAGATAGATATAAATATATATATTTTTTGAACTACATAAAACTTGCGAATATACAACATTCTTCGCTGTCCAATTTAACTACGTAAAACTTAAGAATATACAACATTCTTCCATGTCCTATTGTTTGTGCATATAAATAGATTGTTAGGTTTACCTAACTCTTGAACATGCAACATAAAATTGTCCATGGGAAAAGCAATCCGTATTCAGATCTATACCTGATTATTTTAATGATTGCCCTTTAGCTTTGTTGATGCTGATTGCTAATCAAACATTCCCTGTGTCCCCGTCGTCATTTATATATCCCCTTGTGCCCCCTGGCACCCCCCTTGTAGTTGTTTCCCTGTGTCCTGGTCGTCATTTATATTCCCAGTATTCCGGTCGTCATTTGTGTCCCGGTGTCCCAGTCTGTACTTCCTCTTTGAGTGTCGAGGTCGTCATTTATATTCCCTGTGTCCCAGCATCCCGGTCGTCATTTGTTTCCCGGTGTCCCGGTCTGTAATTTCTCATCGAACAATCCCTGTGTCCCGGTCGTCATTTATATATCTTCCCTGTACCCCCGTCGTCCCCTTTGTAGTTGTGTCACTGTGTCCCGGTCGTCATTTATATTCCCTGTGTCCCGGTGTCCCAGTCTGTCATTTCTCTTTGAGGTTCCCGGTCGTCATTTATATTCCCTGTATCCCCGTGTCCCGGTCGTCATTTGTATCCCGGTCTGTGATTTCATCAGTTGACAAACATGACGTCAGTCGACAAACAATTTCATGACGCATACAGCTCAATCCTTACAATGACGTCAGTCGACACACCTGGAGTCACTCGACAGACACACAGACAACTTATTTTTATATAAATAGATATATAGCTGTTGGGGGGGGGGGGCTTGGGGGGGCATCGCGCCCCCAAGCCCCCCGCGCGCTTAAGTCGTTACACGCCATATTAGTTACCTGCCATTGTAGTTGTTTCCCTGTGTCCCACCTGTGAATTGAGATAGATATAAATATATATATTTTTTGAACTACATAAAACTTGCGAATATACAACATTCTTCGCTGTCCAATTTAACTACGTAAAACTTAAGAATATACAACATTCTTCCATGTCCTATTGTTTGTGCATATAAATAGATTGTTAGGTTTACCTAACTCTTGAACATGCAATATAAAATTGTCCATGGGAAAAGCAATCCGTATTCAGATCTATACCTGATTATTCTAATGATTGCCCTTTAGCTTTGTTGATGCTGATTGCTAATCAAACATTCCCTGTGTCCACGTCGTCATTTATATATCCCCCTGTGCCCCCTGGCACCCCCCTTGTAGTTGTGTCCCTGTGTCCTGGTCGTCATTTATATTCCCAGTATTCCGGTCGTCATTTGTGTCCCGGTGTCCCAGTCTGTACTTTCTCTTTGAGTGTCGAGGTCGTCATTTATATTCCCTGTGTCCCAGCATCCCGGTTGTCATTTGTTTCCCGGTGTCCCGGTCTGTAATTTCTCTTCGAACAATCCCTGAGTCCCGGTCGTCATTTATATATCTTCCCTCTACCCCCGTCGTCCCCTTTGTAGTTGTGTCACTGTGTCCCGGTCGTCATTTATATTCCCTGTGTCCCGGTGTCCCAGTCTGTAATTTCTCTTTGAATTTCCCGGTCGTCATTTATATTCCCTGTATCCCCGTGTCCCGGTCGTCATTTGTGTCCCGGTCTGTAATTTCATCAGTTGACAAACATGACGTCAGTCGACAAACAATTTCATGACGCATACAGCTCAATCCTTACAATGACGTCAGTCGACACACCTGAAGTCACTCGACAGACACACAGACAACTTATTTATATATATATAGATATATAGCTGTTGGGGGGGGGGGCTTGGGGGGGCATCGCCCCCAAGACCCCCGCGCGCGTAAGTCGTTACACGCCATATTAGTTACCTGCCATTGTAGTTGTGTCCCTGTGTCCCACCTGTGAATTGAGATAGATATAAATATATATATTTTTTGAACTACATAAAACTTGCGAATATACAACATTCTTCGCTGTCCAATTTAACTACGTAAAACTTAAGAATATACAACATTCTTCCATGTCCTATTGTTTGTGCATATAAATAGATTGTTAGGTTTACCTAACTCTTGAACATGCAACATAAAATTGTCCATGGGAAAAGCAATCCGTATTCAGATCTATACCTGATTATTCTAATGATTGCCCTTTAGCTTTGTTGATGCTGATTGCTAATCAAACATTCCCTATGTCCCCGTCGTCATTTATGTATACCCCTGTGCCCCCTGGCACCCCCCTTGTAGTTGTGTCCCTGTGTCCTGGTCGTCATTTATATTCCCAGTATTCCGGTCGTCATTTGTGTCCCGGTGTCCCAGTCTGTACTTTCTCTTTGAGCGTCGAGGTCGTCATTTATATTCCCTGTGTCCCAGCATCCCGGTCGTCATTTGTTTCCCGGTGTCCCGGTCTGTAATTTCTCTTCGAACAATCCCTGTGTCCCGGTCGTCATTTATATATCTTCCCTGTACCCCCGTCGTCCCCTTTGTAGTTGTGTCACTGTGTCCCGGTCGTCATTTATATTCCCTGTGTCCCGGTGTCCCAGTCTGAAATTTCTCTTTGAGGTTCCCGGTCGTCATTTATATTCCCTGTATCCCCGTGTCCCGGTCGTCATTTGTGTCCCGGTCTGTAATTTCATCAGTTGACAAACATGACGTCAGTCGACAAACAATTTCATGACGCATACAGCTCAATCCTTACAATGACGTTAGTCGACACACCTGAAGTCACTCGACAGACACACAGACAACTTATTTTTATATATATAGATATATAGCTGTTGGGGGGGGGGGGGTTAGGGGGGGCATCGTGCCCCCAAGCCCCCCGCGCGCGTAAGTCGTTACACGCCATATTAGTTACCTGCCATTGTAGTTGTGTCCCTGTGTCCCACCTGTGAATTGAGATAGATATAAATATATATATTTTTTGAACTACATAAAACTTGCGAATATACAACATTCTTCGCTGTCCAATTTAACTACGTAAAACTTAAGAATATACAACATTCTTCCATGTCCTATTGTTTGTGCATATAAATAGATTGTTAGGTTTACCTAACTCTTGAACATGCAACATAAAATTGTCCATGGGAAAAGCAATCCGTATTCAGATCTATACCTGATTATTCTAATGATTGCCCTTTAGCTTTGTTGATGCTGATTGCTAATCAAACATTCCCTGTGTCCCCGTCGTCATTTATATATCCCCCTGTGCCCCCTGGCACCCCCCTTGTAGTTGTGTCCCTGTGTCCTTGTCGTCATTTATATTCCCAGTATTCCGGTCGTCATTTGTGTCCCGGTGTCCCAGTCTGTACTTTCTCTTTGAGTGTCGAGGTCGTCATTTATATTCCCTGTGTCCCAGCATCCCGGTCGTCATTTGTTTCCCGGTGTCCCGGTCTGTAATTTCTCTTCGAACAATCCCTGTGTCCCGGTCGTCATTTATATATCTTCCCTGTACCTCCGTCGTCCCCTTTGTAGTTGTGTCACTGTGTCCCGGTCGTCATTTATATTCCCTGTGTCCCGGTGTCCCAGTCTGTAATTTCTCTTTGAGGTTCCCGGTCGTCATTTATATTCCCTGTATCCCCGTGTCCCGGACGTCATTTGTGTCCCGGTCTGTAATTTCATCAGTTGACAAACATGACGTCAGTCGACAAACAATTTCATGACGCATACAGCTCAATCCTTACAATGACGTCAGTCGACACACCTGAAGTCACTCGACAGACACACAGACAACTTATTTTTATATATATAGATATATAGCTGTTGGGGGGGGGTTAGGGGGGCATCGTGCCCCCAAGCCCCCCGCGCGCGTAAGTCGTTACACGCCATATTAGTTACCTGCCATTGTAGTTGTGTCCCTGTGTCCCACCTGTGAATTGAGATAGATATAAATATATATATATTTTTTGAACTACATAAAACTTGCGAATATACAACATTCTTCGCTGTCCAATTTAACTACGTAAAACTTAAGAATATACAACATTCTTCCATGTCCTATTGTTTGTGCATATAAATAGATTGTTAGGCTTACCTAACTCTTGAACATGCAACATAAAATTGTCCATGGGAAAAGCAATCCGTATTCAGATGTATACCTGATTATTCTAATGATTGCCCTTTAGCTTTGTTGATGCTGATTGCTAATCAAACATTCCCTGTGTCCCCGTCGTCATTTATATATCCCCCTGTGCCCCCTGGCACCCCCCTTGTAGTTGTGTCCCTGTGTCCTGGTCGTCATTTATATTCCCAGTATTCCGGTCGTCATTTGTGTCCCGGTGTCCCAGTCTGTACTTTCTCTTTGAGTGTCGAGGTCGTCATTTATATTCCCTGTGTCCCAGCATCCCGGTCGTCATTTGTTTCCCGGTGTCCCGGTCTGTAATTTCTCTTCGAACAATCCCTGTGTCCCGGTCGTCATTTATATATCTTCCCTGTACCCCCGTCGTCCCCTTTGTAGTTGTGTCACTGTGTCCCGGTCGTCATTTATATTCCCTGTGTCCCGGTGTCCCAGTCTGTAATTTTTCTTTGAGGTTCCCGGTCGTCATTTATATTCCCTGTATCCCCGCGTCCCGGTCGTCATTTGTGTCCCGGTCTGTAATTTCATCAGTTGACAAACATGACGTCAGTCGACAAACAATTTCATGACGCATACAGCTCAATCCTTACAATGACGTCAGTCGACACACCTGAAGTCTATCGACAGACACACAGACAACTTATTTTTATATATTTAGATATATAGCTGTTGGGGGGGGGGCTTGGGGGGGGGATCGCGCCCCCAAGCCCCCCGCGCGCGTAAGTCGTTACACGCCATATTAGTTACCTGCCATTGTAGTTGTGTCCCTGTGTCCCACCTGTGAATTGAGATAGATATAAATATATGTATTTTTTGAACTACATAAAACTTGCGAATATACAACATTCTTCGCTGTCCAATTTAACTACGTAAAACTTAAGAATATACAACATTCTTCCATGTCCTATTGTTTTTGCATATAAATAGATTGTTAGGTTTACGTAACTCTTGAACATGCAACATAAAATTGTCCATGGGAAAAGCAATCCGTATTCAGATGTATACCTGATTATTCTAATGATTGCCCTTTAGCTTTGTTGATGCTGATTGCTAATCAAACATTCCCTGTGTCCCCGTCGTCATTTATATATCCCCCTGTGCCCCCTGGCACCCCCCTTGTAGTTGTGTCCCTGTGTCCTGGTCGTCATTTATATTCCCAGTATTCCGGTCGTCATTTGTGTCCCGGTGTCCCAGTCTGTACTTTCTCTTTGAGTGTCGAGGTCGTCATTTATATTCCCTGTGTCCCAGCATCCCGGTCGTCATTTGTTTCCCGGTGTCCCGGTCTGTAATTTCTCTTCGAACAATCCCTGTGTCCCGGTCGTCATTTATATATCTTCCCTGTACCCCCGTCGTCCCCTTTGTAGTTGTGTCACTGTGTCCCGGTCGTCATTTATATTCCCTGTGTCCCGGTGTCCCAGTCTGTAATTTTTCTTTGAGGTTCCCGGTCGTCATTTATATTCCCTGTATCCCCGCGTCCCGGTCGTCATTTGTGTCCCGGTCTGTAATTTCATCAGTTGACAAAAATGACGTCAGTCGACAAACAATTTCATGACGCATACAGCTCAATCCTTACAATGACGTCAGTCGACACACCTGAATTCAATCGACAGACACACAGACAACTTATTTTTATATATTTAGATATATAGCTGTTGGGGGGGGGGGCTTGGGGAGGGGGCATCGCGCCCCCAAGCCCCCCGCGCGCGTAAGTCGTTACACGCCATATTAGTTACCTGCCATTGTAGTTGTGTCCCTGTGTCCCACCTGTGAATTGAGATAGATATAAATATATATATTTTTTGAACTACATAAAACTTGCGAATATACAACATTCTTCGCTGTCCAATTTAACTACGTAAAACTTAAGAATATACAACATTCTTCCATGTCCTATTGTTTTTGCATATAAATAGATTGTTAGGTTTACCTAACTCTTGAACATGCAACATAAAATTGTCCATGGGAAAAGCTATCCGTATTCAGATCTATACCTGATTATTCTAATGATTGCCCTTTAGCTTTGTTGATGCTGATTGCTAATCAAACATTCCCTGTGTCCCCGTCGTCATTTATATATCCCCCTGTGCCCCCTGGCACCCCCCTTGTAGTTGTGTCCCTGTGTCCTGTCGTCATTTATATTCCCAGTATTCCGGTCGTCATTTGTGTCCCGGTGTCCCAGTCTGCACTTTCTCTTTGAGTGTCGAGGTCGTCATTTATATTCCCTGTGTCTCAGCATCCCGGTCGTCATTTGTTTCCCGGTGTCTCGGTCTGTAATTTCTCTTCGAACAATCCCTGTGTCCCGGTCGTCATTTATATATCTTCTCTGTACCCCCGTCGTCCCCTTTGTAGTTGTGTCACTGTGTCCCGGTCGTCATTTATATTCCCTGTGTCCCGGTGTCCCAGTCTGTAATTTCTCTTTGAGGTTCCCGGTCGTCATTTATATTCCCTGTATCCCCGTGTCCCGGTCGTCATTTGTGTCCCGGTCTGTAATTTCATCAGTTGACAAACATGACGTCAGTCGACAAACAATTTCATGACGCATACAGCTATATCCTTACAATGACGTCAGTTGACACACCTGAAGTCACTCGACAGACACACAGACAACTTATTTATATATATATAGATATATAGCTGTTGGGGGGGGCTTGGGGGGGCATCGCGCCCCCAAGCCCCCCGCGCGCGTAAGTCGTTACACGCCATATTAGTTACCTGCCATTGTAGTTGTGTCCCTGTGTCACACCTGTGAATTGAGATAGATATAAATATATATATTTTTTGAACTACATAAAACTTGCGAATATACAACATTCTTCGCTGTCCAATTTAACTACGTAAAACTTAAGAATATACAACATTCTTCCATGTCCTATTGTTTGTGCATATAAATAGATTGTTAGGTTTACCTAACTCTTGAACATGCAACATAAAATTGTCCATGGGAAAAGCAATCTGTATTCAGATCTATACCTGATTATTCTAATGATTGCCCTTTAGCTTTGTTGATGCTGATTGCTAATCAAACATTCCCTGTGTCCCCGTCGTCATTTATATATCCCCCTGTGCCCCCTGGCACCCCCCTTGTAGTTGTGTCCCTGTGTCCTGGTCGTCATTTATATTCCCAGTATTCCGGTCGTCATTTGTGTCCCGGTGTCCCAGTCTGTACTTTCTCTTTGAGTGTCGAGGTCGTCATTTATATTCCCTGTGTCCAGCATCCCGGTCGTCATTTGTTTCCCGGTGTCCCGGTCTGTAATTTCTCTTCGAACAATCCCTGTGTCCCGGTCGTCATTTATATATCTTCCCTGTACCCCCGTCGTCCCCTTTGTAGTTGTGTCACTGTGTCCCGGTCGTCATTTATATTCCCTGTGTCCCGGTGTCCCAGTCTGTAATTTCTCTTTGAGGTTCCCGGTCGTCATTTATATTCCCTGTATCCCCGTGTCCCGGTCGTCATTTGTGTCCCGGTCTGTAATTTCATCAGTTGACAAACATGACGTCAGTCGACGAACAATTTCATGACGCATACAGCTCAATCCTTACAATGACGTCAGTCGACACACCTGAAGTCACTCGACAGACACACAGACAACTTATTTTTATATATATAGATATATAGCTGTAGGGGGGGGGGGGGCTTGGGGGGCATCACGCCCCCAAGCCCCCCGCGCGCGTAAGTCGTTACACGCCATATTAGTTACCTGCCATTGTAGTTGTGTCCCTGTGTCCCACCTGTGAATTGAGATAGATATAAATATATATTTTTGGAACTGCATAAAACTTGCGAATATACAACATTCTTCGCTGTCCAATTTAACTACGTAAAACTTAAGAATATATAACATTCTTCCATGTCCTATTGTTTGTGCATATAAATAGATTGTTAGGTTTACCTAACTCTTGAACATGCAACATAAAATTGTCCATGGGAAAAGCAATCCGTATTCAGATCTATACCTGATTATTCTAATGATTGCCCTTTAGCTTTGCTGATGCTGATTGCTAATCAAACATTCCCTGTGTCCCCGTCGTCATTTATATATCCCCCTGTGCCCCCTGGCACCCCCCTTGTAGTTGTGTCCCTGTGTCCTGGTCGTCATTTATAATCCCAGTATTCCGGTCGTCATTTGTGTCCCGGTGTCCCAGTCTGTACTTTCTCTTTGAGTGTCGAGGTCGTCATTTATATTCCCTGTGTCCCAGCATCCCGGTCGTCATTTGTTTCCCAGTGTCCCGGTCTGTAATTTCTCTTCGAACAATCCCTGTGTCCCGGTCGTCATTTATATATCTTCCCTGTACCCCCATCGTCCCCTTTGTAGTTGTGTCACTGTATCCCGGTCGTCATTTATATTCCCTGTGTCCCGGTGTCCCAGTCTGTAATTTCTCTTTGAGGTTCCCGGTCGTCATTTATATTCCCTGTATCCCCGTGTCCCGGTCGTCATTTGTGTCCCGGTCTGTAATTTCATCAGTTGACAAACATGACGTCAGTCGACAAACAATTTCATGACGCATACAGCTCAATCCTTACAATGACGTCAGTCGACACACCTGAAGTCACTCGACAGACACACAGACAACTTATTTTTATATATATAGATATATAGCTGTTGGGGGGGGGGGGGCTTGGGGGGGGCATCGCACCCCCGAGCCCCCCGCGCGCGTAAGTCGTTACACGCCATATTAGTTACCTGCCATTGTAGTTGTGTCCCTGTGTCCCACCTGTGAATTGAGATAGATATAAATATATATTTTTTTTGAACTACATAAAACTTGCGAATATACAACATTCTTCGCTGTCCAATTTAACTACGTAAAACTTAAGAATATACAACATTCTTCCATGTCCTATTGTTTGTACATATAAATAGATTGTTAGGTTTACCTAACTCTTGAACATGCAACATAAAATTGTCCATGGGAAAAGCAATCCGTATTCAGATCTATACCTGATTATTCTAATGATTGCCCTTTAGCTTTTTTGATGCTGATTGCTAATCAAACATTCCCTGTGTCCCCGTCGTCATTTATATATCCCCCTGTGCCCCCTGGCACCCCCCTTGTAGTTCTGTCCCTGTGTCCTGGTCTTCATTTATATTCCCAGTATTCCGGTCGTCATTTGTGTCCCGGTGTCCCAGTCTGTACTTTCTCTTTGAGTGTTGAGGTCGTCATTTATATTCCCTGTGTCCCAGCATCCCGGTCGTCATTTGTTTCCCGGTGTCCCGGTCTTTAATTTCTCTTCGAACAATCCCTGTGTCCCGGTCGTCATTTATATATCTTCCCTGTACCCCCGTCGTCCCCTTTGTAGTTGTGTCACTGTGTCCCGGTGTGTCACTGTGTCCCGGTCGTCATTTATATTCCCTGTATCCCCGTGTCCCGGTCGTCATTTGTGTCCCGGTCTGTAATTTCATCAGTTGACAAACATGACGTCAGTCGACAAACAATTTCATGACGCATACAGCTCAATCCTTACAATGACGTCAGTCGACACACCTGAAGTCACTCGACAGACAAACAGACAACTTATTTTTATATATATAGATATATAGCTGTTGGGGGGGGCTTGGGGGGGGGGGCATCGCGCCCCCAAGCCCCCCGCGCGCGTAAGTCGTTACATGCCATATTAGTTACCTGCCATTGTAGTTGTGTCCCTGTGTCCCACCTGTGAATTGAGATAGATATAAATATATATATTTTTTGAACTACATAAAACTTGCGAATATACAACATTCTTCGCTGTCCAATTTAACTACGTAAAACTTAATAATATACAACATTCTTCCATGTCCTATTGTTTGTGCATATAAATAGATTGTTAGGTTTACCTAACTCTTGAACATGCAACATAAAATTGTCCATGGGAAAAGCAATCCGTATTCAGATCTATACCTGATTAATCTAATGATTGCCCTTTAGCTTTGTTGATGCTGATTGCTAATCAAACATTCCCTGTGTCCCCGTCGTCATTTATATATCCCCCTGTGCCCCCTGGCACCCCCCTTGTAGTTGTGTCCCTGTGTCCTGGTCGTCATTTATATTCCCAGTATTCCGGTCGTCATTTGTATCCCGGTGTCCCAGTCTGTACTTTCTCTTTGAGTGTCGAGGTCGTCATTTATATTCCCTGTGTCCCAGCATCCCGGTCGTCATTTGTTTCCCGGTGTCCCGGTCTGTAATTTCTCTTCGAACAATCCCTGTGTCCCGGTCGTCATTTATATATCTTCCCTGTACCCCCGTCGTCTCCTTTGTAGTTGTGTCACTGTGTCCCGGTCGTCATTTATATTCCCTGAGTCCCAGTCTGTAATTTCTCTTTGAGGTTCCCGGTCGTCATTTATATTCCCTGTATCCCCGTGTCCCGGTCGTCATTTGTGTCCCGGTCTGTAATTTCATCAGTTGACAAACATGACGTCAGTCGACAAACAATTTCATGACGCATACAGCTCAATCCTTACAATGACGTCAGTCGACACACCTGAAGTCACTCGACAGACACACAGACAACTTATTTTTATATATATAGATATATAGCTGTTGGGGGGGGGCTTGGGGGGGCATCGCGCCCCCAAGCCCCCCGCGCGCGTAAGTCGTTACACGCCATATTAGTTACCTGCCATTGTAGTTGTGTCCCTGTGTCCCACCTGTGAATTGAGATAGATATAAATATATATATTTTTTGAACTACATAAAACTTGCGAATATACAACATTCTTCGCTGTCCAATTTAACTACGTAAAACTTAAGAATATACAACATTCTTCCATGTCCTATTGTTTGTGCATATAAATAGATTGTTAGGTTTACCTAACTCTTGAACATGCAACATAAAATTGTCCATGGTAAAAGCAATCCGTATTCAGATCTATACCTGATTATTCTAATGATTGCCCTTTAGCTTTGTTGATGCTGATTGCTAATCGAACATTCCCCGTGTCCCCGTCGTCATTTATATATCCCCCTGTGCCCCCTGGCATCCCCTTGTAGTTGTGTCCCTGTGTCCTGGTCGTCATTTATATTCCCAGTATTCCGGTCGTCATTTGTGTCCCGGTGTCCCAGTCTGTACTTTCTCTTTGAGTGTCGAGGTCGTCATTTATATTCCCTGTGTCCCAGCATCCCGGTCGTCATTTATTTCCCGGTGTCCCGGTCTGTAATTTCTCTTCGAACAATCCCTGTGTCCCGGTCGTCATTTATATATCTTCCCTGTACCCTTGTCGTCCCCTTTGTAGTTGTGTCACTGTGTCCCGGTCGTCATTTATATTCCCTGTGTCCCGGTGTCCCAGTCTGTAATTTCTCTTTGAGGTTCCCGGTCGTCATTTATATTCCCTGTATCCCCGTGTCCCGGTCGTCATTTGTGTCCCGGTCTGTAATTTCATCAGTTGACAAACATGACTTCAGTCGACAAACAATTTCATGACGCATACAGCTCAATCCTTACAATGACGTCAGTCGACACACCTGAAGTCACTCGACAGACACACAGACAACTTATTTTTATATATATAGATATATAGCTGTTGGGGGGGGGGGGGCTTGGGGGGGCATCGCGCCCTTTGTCCCACCTGTGAATTGAGATAGATATAAATATATATATTTTTTGAACTACAAAAAAATTGCGAATATACAACATTCTTCGCTGTCCAATTTAACTACGTAAAACTTAAGAATATACAACATTCTTCCATGTCCTATTGTTTGTGCATATAAATAGATTGTTAGGTTTACCTAACTCTTGAACATGCAACATAAAATTGTCCATGGGAAAAGCAATCCGTATTCAGATCTATACCTGATTATTCTAATGATTGCCCTTTAGCTTTGTTGATGCTGATTGCTAATCAAACATTCCCTGTGTCCCCGTCGTCATTTATATCCCCCTGTGCCCCCTGGCACCCCCCTTGTAGTTGTGTCCCTGTGTCCTGGTCGTCATTTATATTCCCAGTATTCCGGTCGTCATTTGTGTCCTGGTGTCCCAGTCTGTACTTTCTCTTTTAGTGTCGAGGTCGTCATTTATATTCCCTGTGTCCCAGCATCCCGGTCGTCATTTGTTTCCCGGTGTCCCGGTCTTTAATTTCTCTTCGAACAATCCCTGTGTCCCGGTCGTCATTTAAATATCTTCCCTGTACCCCCGTCGTCCCCTTTGTAGTTGTGTCACTGTGTCCCGGTCGTCATTTATATTCCCTGTGTCCCGGTGTCCCAGTCTGTAATTTCTCTTTGAGGTTCCCGGTCGTCATTTATATTCCCTGTATCCCCGTGTCCCGGTCGTCATTTGTGTCCTGGTCTGTAATTTCATCAGTTGACAAACATGACGTCAGTCGACAAACAATTTCATGACGCATACAGCTCAATCCTTACAATGACGTCAGTCGACACACCTGAAGTCACTCGACAGACACACAGACAACTTATTTTTATATATATAGATATATAGCTGTTGGGGGGGGGCTTGGTGGGGCATCGCGCCCCCAAGCCCCCCGCGCGCGTAAGTCGTTACACGCCATATTAGTTACCTGCCATTGTAGTTGTTTCCCTGTGTCCCACCTGTGAATTGAGATAGATATAAATATATATATTTTTTGAACTACATAAAACTTGCGAATATACAACATTCTTCGCTGTCCAATTTAACTACGTAAAACTTAAGAATATACAACATTCTTCCATGTCCTATTGTTTGTGCATATAAATAGATTGTTAGGTTTACCTAACTCTTGAACATGCAACATAAAATTGTCCATGGGAAAAGCAATCCGTATTCAGATCTATACCTGATTATTCTAATGATTGCCCTTTAGCTTTGTTGATGCTGATTGCTAATCAAACATTCCCTGTGTCCCCGTCGTCATTTATATATCCCCCTGTGCCCCCTGGCATCCCCTTGTAGTTGTGTCCCTGTGTCCTGGTCGTCATTTATATTCCCAGTATTCCGGTCGTCATTTGTGTCCCGGTGTCCCAGTCTGTACTTTCTCTTTGAGTGTCGAGGTCGTCATTTATATTCCCTGTGTCCCAGCATCCCGGTCGTCATTTATTTCCCGGTGTCCCGGTCTGTAATTTCTCTTCGAACAATCCCTGTGTCCCGGTCGTCATTTATATATCTTCCCTGTACCCTTGTCGTCCCCTTTGTAGTTGTGTCACTGTGTCCCGGTCGTCATTTATATTCCCTGTGTCCCGGTGTCCCAGTCTGTAATTTCTCTTTGAGGTTCCCGGTCGTCATTTATATTCCCTGTATCCCCGTGTCCCGGTCGTCATTTGTGTCCCGGTCTGTAATTTCATCAGTTGACAAACATGACTTCAGTCGACAAACAATTTCATGACTCATACAGCTCAATCCTTACAATGACGTCAGTCGACACACCTGAAGTCACTCGACAGACACACAGACAACTTATTTTTATATATATAGATATATAGCTGTTGGGGGGGGGGGGCTTGGGGGGGCATCGCGCCCTTTGTCCCACCTGTGAATTGAGATAGATATAAATATATATATTTTTTGAACTACAAAAAAATTGCGAATATACAACATTCTTCGCTGTCCAATTTAACTACGTAAAACTTAAGAATATACAACATTCTTCCATGTCCTATTGTTTGTGCATATAAATAGATTGTTAGGTTTACCTAACTCTTGAACATGCAACATAAAATTGTCCATGGGAAAAGCAATCCGTATTCAGATCTATACCTGATTATTCTAATGATTGCCCTTTAGCTTTGTTGATGCTGATTGCTAATCAAACATTCCCTGTGTCCCCGTCGTCATTTATATCCCCCTGTGCCCCCTGGCACCCCCCTTGTAGTTGTGTCCCTGTGTCCTGGTCGTCATTTATATTCCCAGTATTCCGGTCGTCATTTGTGTCCCGGTGTCCCAGTATGTACTTTCTCTTTGAGTGTCGAGGTCGTCATTTATATTCCCTGTGTCCCAGCATCCCGATCGTCATTTGTTTCCCGGTGTCCCGGTCTGTAATTTCTCTTCGAACAATCCCTGTGTCCCGGTCGTCATTTATATATCTTCAATGTACCCCCGTCGTCCCCTTTGTAGTTGTGTCACTGTGTCCCGGTCGTCATTTATATTCCCTGTGTCCCGGTGTCCCAGTCTGTAATTTCTCTTTGAGGTTCCCGGTCGTCATTTATATTCCCTGTATCCCCGTGTCCCGGTCGTCATTTGTGTCCCGGTCTGTAATTTCATCAGTTGACAAACATGACGTCAGTCGACAAACAATTTCATGACGCATACAGCTCAATCCTTACAATGACGTCAGTCGACACACCTGAAGTCACTCGACAGACACACAGACAACTTTTTTTTTATATATATAGATATATAGCTATTGGGGGGGGCTTGGGGGGGCATCGCGCCCCCAAGCCCCCCGCGCGCGTAAGTCGTTACACGCCATATTAGTTACCTGCCATTGTAGTTGTGTCCCTGTGTCTCACCTGTGAATTGAGATAGATATAAATATATATATTTTTTGAACTACATAAAACTTGCGAATATACAACATTCTTCGCTGTCCAATTTAACTACGTAAAACTTAAGAATATACAACATTCTTCCATGTCCTATTGTTTGTGCATATAAATAGATTGTTAGGTTTACCTAACTCTTGAACATGCAACATAAAATTGTCCATGGGAAAAGCAATCCGTATTCTGATCTATACCTGATTATTCTAATGATTGCCCCTTAGCTTTGTTGATGCTGATTGCTAATCAAACATTCCCTGTGTCCCCGTCGTCATTTATATATCCCCCTGTGCCCCCTGACACCCCCCTTGTAGTTGTGTCCCTGTGTCCTGGTCGTCATTTATATTCCCAGTATTCCGGTCGTCATTTGTGTCCCGGTGTCCCAGTCTGTACTTTCTCTTTGAGTGTCGAGGTCGTCATTTATATTCCCTGTGTCCCAGCATCCCGGTCGTCATTTGTTTCCCGGTGTCCCGGTCTGTAATTTCTCTTCGAACAATCCCTGTGTCCCGGTTGTCATTTATATATCTTCCCTGTACCCCCGTCGTCCCCTTTGTAGTTGTGTCACTGTTTCCCGGTCGTCATTTATATTCCCTGTGTCCCGGTGTCCCAGCCTGTTATTTCTCTTTGAGGTTCCCGGTCGTCATTTATATTCCCTGTATCCCTGTGTCCCGGTCGTCATTTGTGTCCCGGTCTGTAATTTCATCAGTTGACAAACATGACGTCAGTCGACAAACAATTTCATGACGCATACAGCTCAATCCTTACAATGACGTCAGTCGACACACCTGAAGTCACTCGACAGACACACAGACAACTTATTTTTATATATATAGATATATAGCTGTTGGGGGGGGGCTTGGGGGGGGGCATCGCGCCCCCAAGCCCCCCGCGCGCGTAAGTCGTTACACGCCATATTAGTTACCTGCCATTGTAGTTGTGTCCCTGTGTCCCACCTGTGAATTGAGATAGATATAAATATATATATTTTTTGAACTAAATAAAACTTGCGAATATACAACATTCTTCGCTGTCCAATTTAACTACGTAAAACTTAAGAATATACAACATTCTTCCATGTCCTATTGTTTGTGCATATAAATAGATTGTTAGGTTTACCTAACTCTTGAACATGCAACATAAAATTGTCCATGGGAAAAGCAATCCGTATTCAGATCTATACCTGATTATTCTAATGATTGCCCTTTAGCTTTGTTGATGCTGATTGCTAATCAAACATTCCCTGTGTCCCCGTCGTCATTTATATATCCCCCTGTGCCCCCTGGCACCCCCCTTGTAGTTGTGTCCCTGTGTCCTTGTCGTCATTTATATTCCCAGTATTCCGGTCGTCATTTGTGTCCCGGTGTCCTAGTCTGTACTTTCTCTTTGAGTGTCGAGGTCGTCATTTATATTCCCTGTGTCCCACCATCCCGGTCGTCATTTGTTTCCCGGTGTCCCGGTCTGTAATTTCTCTTCGAACAATCCCTGTGTCCCGGTCGTCATTTATATATCTTCCCTGTACCCCCGTCGTCCCCTTTGTAGTTGTGTCACTGTGTCCCGGTCGTCATTTATATTCCCTGTGTCCCGGTGTCCCAGTCTGTAATTTCTCTTTGAGGTTCCCGGTCGTCATTTATATTCCCTGTATCCCCGTGTCCCGGTCGTTATTTGTGTCCCGGTCTGTAATTTCATCAGTTGACAAACATGACGTCAGTCGACAAACAATTTCATGACGCATACAGTTAATCCTTACAATGACGTCAGTCGACACACCTGAAGTCACTCGACAGACACACAGACAACTTATTTTTATATATATAGATATATAGCTGTTGGGGGGGGGGGCTTGGGGGGGGCATCGCGCCCCCAAGCCCCCCGCGCGCGTAAGTCGTTACACGCCATATTAGTTACCTGCCATTGTAGTTGTGTCCCTGTGTCCCACCTGTGAATTGAGATAGATATAAATATATATATTTTTTGAACTACATAAAACTTGCGAATATACAACATTCTTCACTGTCCAATTTAACTACGTAAAACTTAAGAATATACAACATTCTTCCATGTCCTATTGTTTGTGCATATAAATAGATTGTTAGGTTTACCTAACTCTTGAACATGCAACATAAAATTGTCCATGGGAAAAGCAATCCGTATTCAGATCTATACCTGATTATTCTAATGATTGCCCTTTAGCTTTGTTGATGCTGATTGCTAATCAAACATTCCCTGTGTCCCCGTCGTCATTTATATATCCCCCTGTGCCCCCTGGCACCCCCCTTGTAGTTGTGTCCCTGTGTCCTGGTCGTCATTTATATTCCCAGTATTCCGGTCGTCATTTGTGTCCCGGTATCCCAGTCTGTACTTTCTCTTTAAGTGTCGAGGTCGTCATTTATATTCCCTGTGTCCCAGCATCCCGGTCGTCATTTGTTTCCCGGTGTCCTGGTCTGTAATTTCTCTTCGAACAATCCCTGTGTCCCGGTCGTCATTTATATATCTTCCCTGTACCCCCGTCGTCCCCTTTGTAGTTGTGTCACTGTGTCTCGGTCGTCATTTATATTCCCTGTGTCCCGGTGTCCCAGTCTGTAATTTCTCTTTGAGGTTCCCGGTCGTCATTTATATTCCCTGTATCCTCGTGTCCCGGTTGTCATTTGTGTCCCGGTCTGTAATTTCATCAGTCGACAAACAATTTCATGACGCATACAGCTCAATCCTTACAATGACGTCAGTCGACACACCTGAAGTCACTCGACAGACACACAGACAACTTATTTTTATATATATAGATATATAGCTGTTGGGGGGGGGGGGGGGGCTTGGGGGGGCATCGCGCCCCCAAGCCCCCCGCGCGCGTAAGTCGTTACACGCCATATTAGTTACCTGCCATTGTAGTTGTGTCCCTGTGTCCCACCTGTGAATTGAGATAGATATAAATATATATATTTTTTGAACTACATAAAACTTGCGAATATACAACATTCTTCGCTGTCCAATTTAACTACGTAAAACTTAAGAATATACAACATTCTTCCATGTCCTATTGTTTGTGCATATAAATAGATTGTTAGGTTTACCTAACTCTTGAACATGCAACATAAAATTGTCCATGGGAAAAGCAATCCGTATTCAGATCTATACCTGATTATTCTAATGATTGCCCTTTAGCTTTGTTGATGCTGATTGCTAATCAAACATTCCCTGTGTCCCCGTCGTCATTTATATATCCCCCTGTGCCCCCTGGCACCCCCCTTGTAGTTGTGTCCCTGTGTCCTTGTCGTCATTTATATTCCCAGTATTCCGGTCGTCATTTGTGTCCCGGTGTCCCAGTCTGTACTTTCTCTTTGAGTGTCGTGGTCGTCATCTATATTCCCTGTGTCCCGGCATCCCGGTCGTCATTTGTTTCCCGGTGTCCCGGTCTGTAATTTCTATTCGAACAATCCCTGTGTCCCGGTCGTCATTTATATATCTTCCCTGTACCCCCGTCGTCCCCTTTGTAGTTGTGTCACTGTGTCCCGGTCGTCATTTATATTCCCTGTGTCCCGGTGTCCCAGTCTGTAATTTCTCTTTGAGGTTCCCGGTCGTCATTTATATTCCCTATATCCCCGTGTCCCGGTCGTCATTTGTGTCCCGGTCTGTAATTTCATCAGTTGACCAACATGACGTCAGTCGACAAACAATTTCATGACGCATACAGCTCAATCCTTACAATGACGTCAGTCGACACACCTGAAGTCACTCGACAGACACACTGACAACTTATTTTTATATATATAGATATACAGCTGTTGGGGGGGCTTGGGGGGGCATCGCGCCCCCAAGCCCCCCGCGCGCGTAAGTCGTTACACGCCATATTAGTTACCTGCCATTGTAGTTGTGTCCCTGTGTCCCACCTGTGAATTGAGATAGATATAAATATATATATTTTTTGAACTACATAAAACTTGCGAATATACAACATTCTTCGCTGTTCAATTTAACTACGTAAAACTTAAGAATATACAACATTCTTCCATGTCCTATTGTTTGTGCATATAAATAGATTGTTAGGTTTACCTAACTCTTGAACATGCAACATAAAATTGTCCATGGGAAAAGCAATCCGTATTCAGATCTATACCTGATTATTCTAATGATTGCCCTTTAGCTTTGTTGATGCTGATTGCTAATCAAACATTCCCTGTGTCCCCGTCGTCATTTATATATCCCCCTGTGCCCCCTGGCACCCCCCTTGTAGTTGTGTCCCTGTGTCCTGGTCTTCATTTATATTCCCAGTATTCCGGTCGTCATTTGTGTCCCGGTGTCCCAGTCTGTACTTTCTCTTTGAGTGTCGAGGTCGTCATTTATATTCCCTGTGTCCCAGCATCCCGGTCGTCATTTGTTTCCCGGTGTCCCGGTCTGTAATTTCTCTTCGAACAATCCCTGTGTCTCGGTCGTCATTTATATGTCTTCCCTGTACCCCCGTCGTCCCCTTTGTAGTTGTGTCACTGTGTCCCGGTCGTCATTTATATTCCCTGTGTCCCGGTGTCCCAGTCTGTAATTTCTCTTTGAGGTTCCCGGTCGTCATTTATATTCCCTGTATCCCCGTGTCCCGGTCGTCATTTGTGTCCCGGTCTGTAATTTCATCAGTTGACAAACATGACGTCAGTCGACAAACAATGTCATGACGCATACAGCTCAATCCTTACAATGACGTCAGTCGACACACCTGAAGTCACTCGACAGACACACAGACAACTTATTTTTATACATATAGATATATAGCTGTTGGGGGGGGCTTGGGGGGGCATCGTGCCCCCAAGCTCCCCGCGCGCGTAAGTTGTTACACGCCATATTAGTTACCTGCCATTGTAGTTGTGTCCCTGTGTCCCACCTGTGAATTGAGATAGATATAAATATATATATATTTTTTGAACTACATAAAACTTGCGAATATACAACATTCTTCGCTGTCCAATTTAACTACGTAAAACTTAAGAATATACAACATTCTTCCATGTCCTATTGTTTGTGCATATAAATAGATTGTTAGGTTTACCTAACTCTTGAACATGCAACATAAAATTGTCCATGGGAAAAGCAATCCGTATTCAGATCTATACCTGATTATTCTAATGATTGCCCTTTAGCTTTGTTGATGCTGATTGCTAATCAAACATTCCCTGTGTCCTCGTCGTCATTTATATATCCCCCTGTGCCCCCTGGCACCCCCTTGTAGTTGTGTCCCTGTGTCCTGGTCGTCATTTATATTCCCAGTATTCCGGTCGTCATTTGTGTCCCGGTGTCCCAGTCTGTACTTTCTCTTTGAGTTTCGAGGTCGTCATTTATATTCCCTGTGTCCCAGCATCCCGGTCGTCATTTGTTTCCCGGTGTCCCGGTCTGTAATTTCTCTTCGAACAATCCCTGTGTCCCGGTCGTCATTTATATATCTTCCCTGTACCCCCGTCGTCCCCTTTGTAGTTGTGTCACTGTGTCCCGGTCGTCATTTATATTCCCTGTGTCCCGGTGTCCCAGTCTGTAATTACTCTTTGAGGTTCCCGGTCGTCATTTATATTCCCTGTGTCCCCCTGTCCCGGTCGTCATTTGTGTCCCGGTCTGTAATTTCATCAGTTGACAAACATGACGTCAGTTGACAAACAATTTCGATGACGCATACAGCTCAATCCTTACAATGACGTCAGTCGACACACCTGAAGTCACTCGACAGACACACAGACAACTTATTTTTATATATATAGATATATAGCTGTTGGGGGGGGGGGGGGGGGGGGGGGGGCTTGGGGGGCATCGCGCCCCCAAGCCCCCCGCGCGCATAAGTCGTTACACGCCATATTAGTTACCTGCCATTGTAGTTGTGTCTCTGTGTCCCACCTGTGAATTGAGATAGATATAAATATATATATATTTTGAACTACATAAAACTTGCGAATATACAACATTCTTCGCTGTCCAATTTAACTACGTAAAACTTAAGAATATACAACATTCTTCCATGTCCTATTGTTTGTGCATATAAATAGATTGTTAGGTTTACCTAACTCTTGAACATGCAACATAAAATTGTCCATGGGAAAAGCAATCCGTATTCAGATCTATACCTGATTATTCTAATGATTGCCCTTTAGCTTTGTTGATGCTGATTGCTAATGAAACATTCCCTGTGTCCCCGTCGTCATTTATATATCCCCCTGTGCCCCTGGCACCCCCCTTGTAGTTGTGTCACTGTGTCCTGGTCGTCATTTATATTCCCTGTGTCCCGGTGTTCCAGTCTGTAATTTCTCTTTGAGGTTCCCGGTCGTCATTTATATTCCCTGTATCCCCGTGTCCCGGTCGTCATTTGTGTCCCGGTCTGTAATTTCATCAGTTGACAAACATGACGTCAGTCGACAAACAATTTCATGACGCATACAGCTCAATCCTTACAATGACGTCAGTCGACACACCTGAAGTCACTCGACAGACACACAGACAACTTATTTTTATATATATAGATATATAGCTGTTGGGGGGGGGGGGCTTGGGGGGGCATCGCACCCCCAAGCCCTCCGCGCGCGTAAGTCGTTACACGCCATATTAGTTACCTGCCATTGTAGTTGTGTCCCTGTGTCCCACCTGTGAATTGAGATAGATATAAATATATATATTTTTTGAACTACATAAAACTTGCGAATATACAACATTCTTCGCTGTCCAATTTAACTACGTAAAACTTAAGAATATACAACATTCTTCCATGTCCTATTGTTTGTGCATATATATAGATTGTTAGGTTTACCTAACTCTTGAACATGCAACATAAAATTGTCCATGGGAAAAGCAATCCGTATTCAGATCTATACCTGAATATTCTAATGATTGCCCTTTAGCTTTGTTGATGCTGATTGCTAATCAAACATTCCCTGTGTCCCCGTCGTCATTTATATATCCCCCTGTGCCCCCTGGCACCCCCCTTGTAGTTGTGTCCCTGTGTCCTGGTCGTCATTTATATTCCCAGTATTCCGGTCGTCATTTGTGTCCCGGTGTCCCAGTGTGTACTTTCTCTTTGAGTGTCGAGGTCGTCATTTATATTCCCTGTGTCCCAGCATCCCGGTCGTCATTTGTTTCCCGGTGTCCCGGTCTGTAATTTCTCTTCGAACAATCCCTGTGTCCCGGTCGTCATTTATATATCTTCCCTGTACCCCCGTCGTCCCCTTTGTAGTTGTGTCACTGTGTCCCGGTCGTCATTTATATTCCCTGTGTCCCGGTGTCCCAGTCTGTAATTTCTCTTTGAGGTTCCCGGTCGTCATTTATATTCCCTGTATCCCCGTGTCCCGGTCGTCATTTGTGTCCCGGTCTGTAATTTCATCAGTTGACAAACATGACGTCAGTCGACAAACAATTTCATGACGCATACAGCTCAATTCTTACAATGACGTCAGTCGACACACCTGAAGTCACTCGACAGACACACAGACAACTTATTTTTATATATATATAGATATATAGCTGTTGGGGGGGGGCTTGGGGGGCATCGCGCCCCCAAGCTCCCCGCGTGCGTAAGTCGTTACACGCCATATTAGTTACCTGCCATTGTAGTTGTGTCCCTGTGTCCCACCTGTGAATTGAGATAGATATAAATATATATTTTTTTTGAACTACATAAAACTTGCGAATATACAACATTCTTCGCTGTCCAATTTAACTACGTAAAACTTAAGAATATACAACATTCTTCCATGTCCTATTGTTTGTGCATATAAATAGATTGTTGGGTTTACCTAACTCTTGAACATGCAACATAAAATTGTCCATGGGAAAGGCAATCCGTATTCAGATCTATACCTGATTATTCTAATGATTGCCCTTTAGCTTTGTTGATGCTGATTGCTAATCAAACATTCCCTGTGTCCCCGTCGTCATTTATATATCCCCCTGTGCCCCCTGGCACCCCCCTTGTAGTTGTGTCCCTGTGTCCTGGTCGTCATTTATATTCCCAGTATTCCGGTCGTCATTTGTGTCCCGGTGTCCCAGTCTGTACTTTCTCTTTGAGTGTCGAGGTCGTCATTTATATTCCCTGTGTCCCAGCATCCCGGTCGTCATTTGTTTCCCGGTGTCCCGGTCTGTAATTTCTCTTCGAACAATCCCTGTGTCCCGGTCGTCATTTATATATCTACCCTGTACCCCGTCGTCCCCTTTGTAGTTGTGTCACTGTGTCCCGGTCGTCATTTATATTCCCTGTGTCCCGGTGTCCCAGTCTGTAATTTCTCTTTGAGGTTCCCGGTCGTCATTTATATTCCCTGTATCCCCGTGTCCCGGTCGTCATTTGTGTCCGGGTCTGTAATTTCATCAGTTGACAAACATGACGTCAGTCGACAAACAATTTCATGACGCATACAGCTTAATCCTTACAATGACGTCAGTCGACACACCTGAAGTCACTCGAAAGACACACAGACAACTTATTTTTATATATATATAGATATATAGCTGTTGGGGGGGGGGGGGGGGTTGGGGGGCATCGTGCCCCCAAGCCCCCCGCGCGCGTAAGTCGTTACACGCCATATTAGTTACCTGCCATTGTAGTTGTGTCCCTGTGTCCCACCTGTGAATTGAGATAGATATAAATATATATATTTTTTGAACTACATAAAACTTGCGAATATACAACATTCTTCGCTGTCCAATTTAACTGCGTAAAACTTAAGAATATACAACATTCTTCCATGTCCTATTGTTTGTGCATATAAATAGATTGTTAGGTTTACCTAACTCTTGAACATGCAACATAAAATTGTCCATGGGAAAAGCAATCCGTATTCAGATCTATACCTGATTATTCTAATGATTGCCCTTTAGCTTTGTTGATGCTGATTGCTAATCAAACATTCCCTGTGTCCCCGTCGTCATTTATATATCCCCCTGTGCCCCCTGGCAGCCCCCTTGTAGTTGTGTCCCTGTGTCCTGGTCGTCATTTATATTCCCAGTATTCCGGTCGTCATTTGTGTCCCGGTGTCCCAGTCTGTAATTTCTCTTTGAGTGTCGAGGTCGTCATTTATATTCCCTGTGTCCCAGCATCCCGGTCGTCATTTGTTTCCCGGTGTCCCGGTCTGTAATTTCTCTTCGAACAATCCCTGTGTCCCGGTCGTCATTTATATATCTTCCCTGTACCCCCGTTGTCCCCTTTGTAGTTGTGTCACTGTGTCCCTGTCGTCATTTATATTCCCTGTGTCCCGGTGTCCCAGTCTGTAATTTCTCTTTGAGGTTCCGGTCGTCATTTATATTC
>NW_027063484.1:34721-51553 GCF_032884065.1 Artemia franciscana | reverse complement strand
ATGAAGATATTAGACTATTTTATGATTGCAAATGGTAAAGAATGTGATTATAAAGGGTCTTTTCCTATTTCAAAAGTTTTAGTTTTCGAGGGTAATATCTACGTATGTTGAAAAAATGAAGATATTAGACTTTTTTATGATTGCATATGGTAAAGAAAGTGCTTAAAGGCTCTTTTCCTATTTCAAAAGTTTTAGTTTTCGAGGGTAATTGCTACGTATGTTGAAAAAATGAAGAATATTAGACTATTTTATGATTGCAAATGGTAAAAAAAGTTATTAAAGGCTCTTTTCCTATGTCAAAAGTTATAGTTTTCGAGGGTGATAGCTACGTATGTTGGAAAAATGAAGATATTAGACTATTTTATAATTGCAAATGGTAAAGAAAGTGCTTAAAGGCTCTTTTCCTATTTCAAAAGTTTTAGTTTTCGAGGGTAGTAGCTACGTATGTTGAAAAAATGAAGATATTAGACTATTTTATGATTGCAAATGGTAAAGAATGTGATTAAAGGCTCTTTTCCTATTTCAAAAGTTTTAGTTTTCGAGGGTAATAGCTACGTATGTTGGAAAAATGAAGATATTAGACTATTTTATAATTGCAAATGGTAAAGAAAGTGCTTAAAGGCTCTTTTCCTATTTCAAAGTTTTAGTTTTCGAGGGTAGTAGCTACGTATGTTGAAAAAAATGAAGATATAGACTATTTTATGATTGCAAATGGTAAAGAATGTGATTAAAGGCTCTTTTCCTATTTCAAAAGTTTTAGTTTTCGAGGGTAATAGCTACGTATGTTGGAAAAATGAAGATATTCGACTATTTTATGATTGCACATGGTAAAGAATGTGCTTAAAGGCTCTTTTCCCTATGGCAAAAGTTTTAGTTTTCGAGGGTAATAGCTACGTATGTTGGAAAAATGAAGATATTAGACTATTTTATGATTGCACATGGTAAAGAATGTGCTTTAAAGGCTCTTTTCCTATGCAAAAATTTTAGTTTTCGAGGGTAATAGCTATGTATGTTGGAAAAATGAAGATATTAGACTATTTTATGATTGCACATGGTAAAGAATGTGATTAAAGGCTCTTTTCCTATGTCAAAAAGTTTTAGTTTTCGAGGGTAATAGCTACGTATGTTGAAAAAAATGAAGATATTAGACTATTTTATGATTGCAAATGGTGGTGAATGTGATTAAAGGCTCTTTTCCTATGTCAAAAGTTTTAGTTTTCGAGGGTAATAGCTACGTATGTTGAAAAAATGAAGATATTAGGACTATTTTATAATTGCAAATGGTAACGAATGTGATTAAAGGCTCTTTTCCTATGTCAAAAGTTTTAGTTTTAGAGGGTAATAGCTACATATGTTGGAAAAAATGAAGATATTAGACTATTTTATGATTGCACATGGTAAAGAATGTGATTAGAGGCTCTTTTCCTATGTCAAAAGTTTTAGTTTTCGAGGGTAATAGCTACGTATGTTGAAAAAATGAAGATATTAGACTATTTTATGATTGCACATGGTAAAGAATGTGATTAAAGGCTCTTTTCCTATTTCAAAAGTTTAAGTTTTCGAGGGTAATAGTTACGTATGTTGGAAAAATGAAGATATTAGACTATTTTATGATTGCATATGGTAAAGAATGTACTTAAAGGCTCTTTTCCTATGGCAAAAGTTTTCGTTTTCGAGGGTAATAGCTACGTATGTCGGAAAAATGAAGATATTAGACTATTTTATGATTGCACATGGTAAAGAATGTGATTAAAGGCTCTTTTCCTATGTCAAAAGTTTTAGTTTTCGAGGGTAATAGCTACGTATGTTGAAAAAATGAAGATATTAGACTATTTTATGATTGCACATGGTAAAGAAAGTGCTTAAAGGCTCTTTTCCTATTTCAAAAGTTTTAGTTTTCGAGGGTAATAGCTACGTATGTTGAAAAATGAAGACATTAGACTATTTTATGATTGCAAATGGTAAAGAATGTGATTAAAGGCTCTTTTCCTATTTCAAAAGTTTTAGTTTTCGAGGGTAATAGCTACGTATGTTGAAAAAATGAAGATATTAGACTATTTTATAATTGCAAATGGTAACGAATGTGATTAAAGGCTCTTTTCCTATGTCAAAAGTTTTAGTTTTCGAGGGTAATAGCTGCGTATGTTGAAAAAATGAAGATATTGGACTATTTTATGATTGCACATGGTAAAGAATGTGATTAAAGGCTCTTTTCCTATTTCAAAAGTTTAAGTTTTCGAGGGTAATAGCTACGTATGTTGGAAAAATGAAGATATTAGACTATTTTATGATTGCACATGGTAAAGAATGTACTTAAAGGCTCTTTTCCTATGGCAAAAGTTTTCGTTTTCGAGGGTAATAGCTACGTATGTCGGAAAAATGAAGATATTAGACTATTTTATGATTGCACATGGTAAAAGAATGTGATTAAAGGCTCTTTTCCTATGTCAAAAGTTTTTAGTTTTCGAGGGTAATAGCTACGTATGTTGAAAAAATGAAGATATTAGACTATTTTATGATTGCACATGGTAAAGAAAGTGCTTAAAGGCTCTTTTCCTATTTCAAAAGTTTTAGTTTTCGAGGGTAATAGCTACGTATGTTGAAAAATGAAGACATTAGACTATTTTATGATTGCAAATGGTAAAGAATGTGATTAAAGGCTCTTTTCCTATTTCCAAAAGTTTTAGTTTTTCGAGGGTAATAGCTACGTATGTTGAAAAAATGAAGATATTAGACTATTTTATGATTGCAAATGGTAAAGAATGTGATTAAAGGCTCTTTTCCTATGTCAAAAGTTTTAGTTTTCGAAGGTAATAGCTACGTATGTTGAAGAAATGACGATATTAGAATATTTTATGATTGCAAATGGTAAAGAATGTGATTAAAGGCTCTTTTCCTATCCAAAAGTTTTAGTTTTCGAGGGTAATAGCTACGTATGTTGGAAAAATGAAGATATTAGACTATTTTATGATTGCAGATGGTAAACTTGAGGGTTTAAAATTTGACAATGTGGAAGATGGATGGAATAATTTCAGAAAAACAATTTGTGAAGTTGCTGATGGTGTCCTAGGAAGAGTGCTAAGACAGCAACTAGGAATATTAGTGAAAAAGCTTTAGGTTTAATAGAGAGTAGAAGAGGTTTGTATAAGAATTATCTGAGTGATAGGTCGTATGAAAACAAAAGGAATGTAAAGAAAGTGGAGGAAAGCATTAAAATATGAACTAAGGAGATGTGAAATGGAGGCGATGGATAAAATTGCTGAGGATCTGGAAGATGCGGCTAGACGGCATAATAGTAAAATATTATACTGGCATGTTAATAAATTGAAAGGGAGTAGCCGATCCGGACTAGTCCCAGTTAAAGATAGAAATGGGGTCACAATTAGTGATAAGGAAAAAGTTAAAGAAGATGGGTGGAACATTTGAGTATCTGCTAAACCGAGATACAGTTGCAGGAAAAGATATAGATGAAAATGAAAAAGTTTGTGATACCTTGGATGTGAAGGAAGATTTGTTTAGTGAGGAAGAATTAGCGACAGTACTAGAAGGATTAAAAAATAATAAGGCCCCAGGTGCTGATAGTATGATTAATGAGTTCCTTAAATATGGTGGCTCTGAGGTTAGGAATAAGCTACTGAAGATTATGAACATGATTTTTGAAAAAGGGGAAGTACCCAATGATTTTAGCAAAACCTTAATTAAACCACTGTATAAGAAAGGTGACAAGAGTGAATGTCGGAATTATCGAGGCATTAGTCTGGTCTCTGTAGGTAGCAAATTACTGAGTAATATGATACTTTTTAGACTGAGACATGCTGTAGACAAAGTTTTAAGGAAGAACAATGCGGTTTTAGAAAAGGTAGAGGATGTGTCGACCATGTTTTCACTCTTAGGTTAATAATTGAGAAATCCCTTCGTTGTCAAACACCTTTGGTCCTTAGTTTTATCGATTATGAGCAAGCTTTCGATTCTGTTGATAGAACAGCGTTAACAAAGGTCTTATCGTTATATGGTATACCAGAAAAATACATTAAAGTGATTTGCGCTATGTACGAGAATAATACTGCTGCGGTTAAGGTAGGAAATGAGGTTAGCAACTGGTTTTGTATTAAATCAGGAGTTAAGCAGGGTTGTGTTCTATCCCCCTTTATATGGATCATTTTGATGGACTTCGTCTTAAGGAGCACAGGAAAGGCAATTGGAGACCATGGAATCAAATGGGGAGGAAGAACGCTCCTGGACTTAGATTATGCTGATGATTTAAGCATATTAGATGAAAGTGTGAGCAAAATGAATGAATTTTTAGAGGTTTTACGAGTTCAGGGTGCTAAAATAGACTTGAAAATTAATGTTAAGAAGACTAAGTCACTAAGGTTAGGAATAAGTGAAGATGAACAGGTGACCTTAGGTAACGAAAAGATTGATCAGGTTGGGAGCTTCAGTTACCTTGGTAGTATTATTAGTAAAGATGGTGGGAGCAGTGAAGATGTTAAAAGTAGAATAGCTAAAGCTCAGGGTGTTTTTTTCACAGTTAAAAAAAGTTTGGAAGAATAGAAAGATAAGCCTACAAACAAAGATTAGAATATTGGAAGCTACAGTGATGACAGTGGTCAAATATGGCTCTGAAGCATGGACACTCCGAAA
This sequence comes from Artemia franciscana, assembly GCF_032884065.1. NCBI lineage: Eukaryota > Metazoa > Arthropoda > Branchiopoda > Anostraca > Artemiidae > Artemia > Artemia franciscana. The sequence goes on along the minus strand of NW_027063484.1, from coordinate 46,909 downwards.
AGCAGATGAAAATTTACTAGATGTTTTCCAGAGAAATTGCCTACGGATTGTTCTGGGTACCCGGCTGACTGACCGTATTTCAAACAGTAGGTTGTACGAAAAGTGTGGTTCAATCCCGCTTTCTGGGGGCTAAAATGAAAGAAAGGTTGAGATGGCTAGGCCACGTTCTACGGATGAAGGATGACAGATTACCGAAGATTGTCCTTTTTGGCCAACCGTCTGGGGCTACACGGAAAGCAGGTCGTCCTTGTCTGGGTTGGGAGGATGTCATAAATAAGGATTTAAAGGAAATGGGAACTTCCTGGGAGGGTGTAAAGAGGGAGGCTTTAAATAGATTAGGTTGGAGGAGGAGCGTGCGTAGCTGTGTTGGCCTCAGGCGGCTTGGTGCTGCAGTGAGTTATTAGTAGTAGTAGTAGTAGTAGATGGTAAAGAATGTGATTAAAGGCTCTTTTCCTATGTCAAAAGTTTTAGTTTTCGAGGGTAATAGCTACGTATGTTGGAAAAATGAAGATATATGACTATTTTATGATTGCACATGGTAAAGAAAGTGCTTAAAGGCTCTTTTCCTATTTCAAAAGTTTTAGTTTTCGAGGGTAATAGCTACGTATGTTGAAAAAATGAAGATATTAGACTATTTTATGACTGCAAATGGTAAAGAATGTGATTAAAGGCTCTTTTCCTATTTCAAAAGTTTTCGTTTTCGAGGGTAATAGCTACGTATGTTGGAAAAATGAAGATATTAGACTATTTATGATTGCACATGGTAAAGAATGTGATTAAAGGCTCTTTTCCTATGTCAAAACTTTTGGTTTTCGAGGGTAATAGCTACGTATGTTGGAAAAATGAAGATATTAGACTATTTTATGATTGCACATGGTAAAGAAAGTGCTTAAAGGCTCTTTTCCTATTTCAAAAGTTTTATTTTTCGAGGGTAATAGCTACGTATGTTGGAAAAATGAAGATATTAGACTATTTTATGATTGCAAATGGTAAAGAATGTGATTAAAGGCTCTTTTCCTATTTCAGAAGTTTTCGTTTTCGAGGGTTATAGCTACGTATGTTGGAAAAATGAAGATATTAGACTATTTTATGATTGCACATGGTAAAGAATGTGATTAAAGGCTCTTTTCCTATGTCAAAAGTTTTAGTTTTCGAGGGTAATAGCTACGTATGTTGGAAAAATGAAGATATTAGACTATTTTATAATTGCAAAGGGTAAAGAAAGTGCTTAAAGGCTTTTTTCCTATTTCAAAAGTTTTAGTTTTCGAGGGTAGCAGCTACGTATGTTGAAAAAATGAAGATATTAGACTATTTTATGATTGCAAATGGTAAAGAATTTGATTAAAGGCTCTTTTCCATTTTCAAAAGTTTTAGTTTTCGAGGGTAATAGCTACGTATGTTGGAAAAATGAAGCTATTAGACTATTTTATGATTGCACATGGTAAAGAATGTGCTTAAAGGCTCTTTTCCTATGGCAAAAGTTTTAGTTTTCGAGGGTAATAGCTACGTATGTTGGAAAAATGAAGATATTAGACTATTTTATGATTGCACATGGTAAAGAATGTGCTTAAAGGCTCTTTTCCTATGGCAAAAATTTTAGTTTTCGAGGGTAATAGCTACGTATGTTGAAAAAATGAAGATATTAGACTATTTTATGATTGCAAATGGTAAAGAATGTGATTAAAGGCTCTTTTCCTATGTCAAAAGTTTTAGTTTTCGAGGGTAATAGCTACGTATGTTGAAAAAATGAAGATATTAGACTATTTTATAATTGCAAATGGTAACGAATTTGATTAAAGGCTCTTTTCCTATGTCAAAAGTTTTAGTTTTCGAGGGTAATAGCTACGTATGTTGGAAAAATGAAGATATTAGACTATTTTATGATTGCACATGGTAAAGAAAGTGCTTAAAGGCTCTTTTCCTATTTCAAAAGTTTTAGTTTTCGATGGTAATAGCTACGGTTGTTGAAAATTGAAGATATTAGACTGATTTATGATTGCAAATGGTAAAGAATGTGATTAAAGGCTCTTTTCCTATGTCAAAAGTTTTAGTTTTCGAGGGTAATAGCTAGGTATGTTGGAAAAAATGAAGATATTAGACTATTTTATGATTGCACATGGTAAAGAAAGTGCTTAAAGGCTCTTTTCCTATTTCAAAAGTTTTAGTTTTCGAGGGTAATAGCTACGTATGTTGAAAAAATGAAGATATTAGACTATTTTATGATTGCAAATGGTAAGAATGTGATTAAAGGCTCTTTTCCTATTTCAAAAGTTTTCGTTTTCGAGAGTAATAGCTACGTATGTTGGAAAAAATGAAGATATTAGACTATTTTATGATTGCAAATGGTAAAGAATGTGATTAAAGGCTCTTTTCCTATGTCAAAAGTTTTAGTTTTCGAGGGTAATAGCTACGTATGTTGGAAAAAATGAAGATATTAGACTATTTTATGATTGCAAATGGTAAAGAATGTGATTAAAGGCTCTTTTCCTATGTCAAATTTTTAGTTTTCGAGGGTAATAGCTACGTATGTTGAAAAAATGAAGATATTAGACTATTTTATGATTGCAAATGGTAACGAATGTGATTAAAGGCTCTTTTCCTATGTCAAAAGTTTTAGTTTTCGAGGGTAATAGCTACGTATGTTGGAAAAATGAAGATATTAGACTATTTTATGATTGCACATGGTAAAGAATGTGCTTAAAGGCTCTTTTCCTATGGTAAAAGTTTTCGTTTTCGAGGGTAATAGCTACGTATGTTGGAAAAATGAAGATATTAGACTATTTTATGATTGCACATGGTAAAGAAAGTGCTTAAAGGCTCTTTTCCTATTTCAAAAGTTTTAGTTTTCGTGGGTAATAGCTACGTATGTTGAAAAAATGAAGATATTAGACTATTTTATGATTGCAAATGGTAAAGAATGTGATTAAAGGCTCTTTTCCTATTTCAAAAGTTTTCGTTTTCGAGGGTAATAGCTACGTATGTTGGAAAAATGAAGATATTAGACTATGTTATGATAGCACATGGTAAAGAATGTGATTAAAGGCTCTTTTCCTATGTCAAAAGTTTTAGTTTTCGAGGGGTAATAGCTACGTATGTTGGAAAAAAATGAAGATATTAGACTATTTTATGATTGCACATGGTAAAGAAAGTGCTTAAAGGCTCTTTTCCTATTTCAAAAGTTTTATTTTTCGTGGGTAATAGCTACGTATGTTGAAAAAATGAAGATATTAGACTATTTTATGATTGCAAATGGTAAAGAATGTGATTAAAGGCTCTTTTCCTATTTCAAAAGTTTTCGTTTTCGAGGGGTAATAGCTACGTATGTTGGAAAAATGAAGATATTAGACTATGTTATGATAGCACATGGTAAAGAATGTGATTAAAGGCTCTTTTCCTATGTCAAAAGTTTTAGTTTTCGAGGGTAATAGCTACGTATGTTGAAAAAATGAAGATATTAGACTATTTTATAATTGCAAATGGTAACGAATGTGATTAAAGGCTCTTTTCCTATGTCAAAAGTTTTAGTTTTCGAGGGTAATAGCTACGTATGTTGAAAAAATGAAGATATTAGACTATTTTATGATTGCAAATGGTAAAGAATGTGATTAAAGGCTCTTTTCCTATTTCAAAAGTTTTCGTTTTCGAGGGTAATACCTACGTATGTTGGAAAAATGAAGATATTAGACTATGTTATGATAGCACATGGTAAAGAATGTGATTAAAGGCTCTTTTCCCTATGTCAAAAGTTTTAGTTTTCGAGGGTAATAGCTACGTATGTGAAAAAAATGAAGATACTAGACTATTTTATAATTGCAAATGGTAACGAATGTGATTAAAGGCTCTTTTCCTATGTCAAAAGTTTTAGTTTTCGAAGGTAATAGCTACGTATGTTGAAAAAATGAAGATATTAGACTATTTTATGATTGCAAATGGTAAAGAATGTGATTAAAGGCTCTTTTCCTATGTCAAAAGTTTTAGTTTTCGAGGGTAATAGCTACGTATGTTGAAAAAATGAAGATACTAGACTATTTTATGATTGCAAATGGTAAAGAATGTGATTAAAGGGTCTTTTCCTATTTCAAAAGTTTTAGTTTTCGAGGGTAATATCTACGTATGTTGAAAAAATGAAGATATTAGACTTTTTTATGATTGCATATGGTAAAGAAAGTGCTTAAAGGCTCTTTTCCTATTTCAAAAGTTTTAGTTTTCGAGGGTAATAGCTACGTATGTTGAAAAAATGAAGAATATTAGACTATTTTATGATTGCAAATGGTAAAGAATGTGATTAAAGGCTCTTTTCCTATGTCAAAAGTTTTAGTTTTCGAGGGTAATAGCTACGTATGTTGGAAAAATGAAGATATTAAACTATTTTATAATTGCAAATGGTAAAGAAAGTGCTTAAAGGCTCTTTTCCTATTTCAAAAGTTTTAGTTTTCGAGGATAGTAGCTACGTATGTTGAAAAAATGAAGATATTAGACTATTTTATGATTGCAAATGGTAAAGAATGTGATTAAAGGCTCTTTTCCTATTTCAAAAGTTTTAGTTTTCGAGGGGTAATAGCTACGTATGTTGGAAAAAATGAAGATATTAGACTATTTTATGATTGCACATGGTAAAGAATGTGCTTAAAGGCTCTTTTCCTATGGCAAAAGTTTTAGTTTTCGATGGGTAATAGCTACGTATGTTGGAAAAATGAAGATATTAGACTATTTATGATTGCACATGGTAAAGAATGTGCTTAAAGGCTCTTTTCCTATGGCAAAAAATTTTAGTTTTCGAGGGTAATAGCTACGTATGTTGGAAAAAATGAAGATATTAGACTATTTTATGATTGCACATGGTAAAGAATGTGATTAAAGGCTCTTTTCCTATGTCAAAAGTTTTAGTTTTCGAGGGTAATAGCTACGTATGTGAAAAAATGAAGATATTAGACTACTTTATGATTGCAAATGGTAATGAATGTGATTAAAGGCTCTTTTCCTATGTCAAAAGTTTTAGTTTTCGAGGGTAATAGCTACGTATGTTGAAAAAATGAAGATATTAGACTATTTTATAATTGCAAATGGTAACGAATGTGATTAAAGGCTCTTTTCCTATGTCAAAAGTTTTAGTTTTCGAGGGTAATAGCTACGTATGTTGGAAAAATGAAGATATTAGACTATTTTATGATTGCACATGGTAAAGAATGTGATTAAAGGCTCTTTTCCTATGTCAAAAGTTTTAGTTTTCGAGGGTAATAGCTACGTATGTTGAAAAAATGAAGATATTAGACTATTTTATGATTGCACATGGTAAAGAATGTGATTAAAGGCTCTTTTCCTATTTCAAAAGTTTAAGTTTTCGAGGGTAATAGCTACGTAAGTTGGAAAAATGAAGATATTTAGACTATTTTATGATTGCACATGGTAAAGAATGTGCTTAAAGGCTCTTTTCCTATGGCAAAAGTTTTCGTTTCGAGGGTAATAGCTACGTATGTCGGAAAAATGAAGATATTAGACTATTTTATGATTGCACATGGTAAAGAATGTGATTAAAGGCTCTTTTCCTATTTCAAAAGTTTTAGTTTTCGAGGGTAATAGCTACGTATGTTGAAAAAATGAAGATATTAGACTATTTTATAATTGCAAATGGTAACGAATGTGATTGAAGGCTCTTTTCCTATGTCAAAAGTTTTAGTTTTCGAGGGTAATAGCTACGTATGTTGAAGAAATGACGATATTGGAATATTTTATGATTGCGAATGGTAAAGAATGTGATTAAAGGCTCTTTTCCTATGTCAAAAGTTTTAGTTTTCGAGGGTAATAGCTACGTATGTTGAAAAAATGAAGATATTAGACTATTTTATGATTGCAAATGGTAAAGAATGTGATTAAAGGCTCTTTTCCTATTCCAAAAGTTTTAGTTTTCGAGGGTAATAGCTACGTATGTTGGAAAAATGAAGATATTAGACTATTTTATGATTGCACATGGTAACGAATGTGATTAAAGGCTCTTTTCCTATGTCAAAAGTTTTAGTTTTCGAGGGTAATAGCTACGTATGTTGAAGAAATGACGATATTAGAATATTTTATGATTGCAAATGGTAAAGAATGTGATTAAAGGCTCTTTTCCTATTCCAAAAGTTTTAGTTTTCGAGGGTAATAGCTACGTATGTTGGAAAAATGAAGATATTAGACTATTTTATGATTGCAGATGGTAAAGAATGTGATTAAAGGCTCTTTTCCTATGTCAAAAGTTTTAGTTTTCGAGGGTAATAGCTACGTATGTTGGAAAAAATGAAGATATTAGACTATTTTATGATTGCAAATGGTAAAGAATGTGATTAAAGGCTCTTTTCCTATTTCAAAAGTTTTCGTTTTCGAGGGTAATAGCTACGTATGTTGGAAAAATGAAGATATTAGACTATTTTATGATTGCACATGGTAAAGAATGTGATTAAAGGCTCTTTTCCTATGTCAAAAGTTTTAGTTTTCGAGGGTAATAGCTACGTATGTTGAAAAAATGAAGATATTAGACTATTTTATGATTGCAAATGGTAAAGAATGTGATTAAAGGCTCTTTTCCTATTCCAAAAGTTTTAGTTTTCGAGGGTAATAGCTACGTATGTTGGAAAAATGAAGATATTAGACTATTTTATGATTGCAGATGGTAAAGAATGTGATTAAAGGCTCTTTTTCCTATGTCAAAAGTTTTAGTTTTCGAGGGTAATAGCTACGTATGTTGGAAAAATGAAGATATATGGACTATTTTATGATTGCACATGGTAAAGAAAGTGCTTAAAGGCTCTTTTTCTATTTCAAAGTTTTAGTTTTCGAGGGTAATAGCTACGTATGTTGAAAAAATGAAGATATTAGACTATTTTATGACTGCAAATGGTAAAGAATGTGATTAAAGGCTCTTTTCCTATTTCAAAAGTTTTCGTTTTCGAGGGTAATAGCTACGTAATGTTGGAAAAAATGAAGATATTTGACTATTTTATGATTGCACATGGTAAAGAATGTGATTTAAAGGCTCTTTTCCTATGTCAAAAGTTTTAGTTTTCGAGGGTAATAGCTACGTATGTTGGAAAAATGAAGATATTAGACTATTTTATGATTGCACATGGTAAAGAAAGTGCTTAAAGGCTCTTTTCCTATTTCAAAAGTTTTATTTTTCGAGGGTAATAGCTACGTATGTTGGAAAAATGAAGATATTAGACTATTTTATGATTGCAAATGGTAAAGAATGTGATTAAAGGCTCTTTTCCTATTTCAGAAGTTTTCGTTTTCGAGGGTAATAGCTACATATGTTGGAAAAATGAAGATATTAGACTATTTTATGATTGCACATGGTAAAGAATGTGATTAAAGGCTCTTTTCCTATGTCAAAAGTTTTAGTTTTCGAGGGTAATAGCTACGTTTGTTGAAAAAATGAAGATATTACACTATTTTATGATTGCAAATGGTAAAGAATGTGATTAAAGGCTCTTTTCCTATGTCAAAAGTTTTAGTTTTCGAGGGTAATAGCTGCGTATGTTGAAAAAATGAAGATATTAGACTATTTTATGATTGCAAATGGTAACGAATGTGATTAAAGGCTCTTTTCCTATGTCAAAAGTTTTAGTTTTCGAGGGTAATAGCTACGTATGTTGGAAAAATGAAGATATTAGACTATTTTATGATTGCACATGGTAAAGAATGTGCTTAAAGGCTCTTTTCCTATGGTAAAAGTTTTCGTTTTCGAGGGTAATAGCTACGTATGTTGGAAAAATGAAGATATTAGACTATTTTATGATTGCACATGGTAAAGAATGTGATTAAAGGCTCTTTTCCTATGTCAAAAGTTTTAGTTTTCGAGGGTAATAGCTACGTATGTTGGAAAAATGAAGATATTAGACTATTTTATGATTGCACATGGTAAAGAAAGTGCTTAAAGGTTCTTTTCCTATTTCAAAAGTTTTAGTTTTCGAGGGTAATAGCTACGTATGTTGAAAAAATGAAGATGTTAGACTATTTTATGATTGCAAATGGTAAAGAATGTGATTAAAGGCTCTTTTCCTATTTCAAAAGTTTTCGTTTTCGAGGGTAATAGCTACGTATGTTGGAAAAATGAAGATATTAGACTATGTTATGATTGCACATGGTAAAGAATGTGATTAAAGGCTCTTTTCCTATGTCAAAAGTTTTAGTTTTCGAGGGTAATAGCTACGTATGTTGAAAAAATGAAGATATTACACTATTTTATAATTGCAAATGGTAACGAATGTGATTAAAGGCTCTTTTCCTATGTCAAAAGTTTTAGTTTTCGAGGGTAATAGCTACGTATGTTGAAAAAATGAAGATATTAGACTATTTTATGATTGCAAATGGTAAAGAATGTGATTAAAGGCTCTTTTCCTATTTCAAAAGTTTTCGTTTTCGAGGGTAATAGCTACGTATGTTGAAAAAATGAAGATATTAGACTATTTTATAATTGCAAATGGTAACGAATGTGATTAAAGGCTCTTTTCCTATGTCAAAAGTTTTAGTTTTCGAGGGTAATAGCTACGTATGTTGGAAAAATGAAGATATTAGACTATTTTATGATTGCACATGGTAAAGAATGTGATTAAAGGCTCTTTTCCTATGTCAAAAAATTTAGTTTTCGAGGGTAATAGCTACGTATGTTGAAAAAATGAAGATATTAGACTATTTTATGATTGCACATGGTAAAGAATGTGATTAAAGGCTCTTTTCCTATTTCAAAAGTTTAAGTTTTCGAGGGTAATAGCTACGTATGCTGGAAAAATGAAGATATTAGACTATTTTATGATTGCACATGGTAAAGAATGTGCTTAAAGGCTCTTTTCCTATGGCAAAAGTTTTCGTTTTCGAGGGTAATAGCTACGTATGTCGGAAAAATGAAGATATTAGACTATTTTATGATTGCACATGGTAAAGAATGTGATTAAAGGCTCTTTTCCTATTTCAAAAGTTTTAGTTTTCGAGGGTAATAGCTACGTATGTTGAAAAAATGAAGATATTAGACTATTTTATAATTGCAAATGGTAACGAATGTGATTAAAGGCTCTTTTCCTATGTCAAAAGTTTTAGTTTTCGAGGGTAATAGCTACGTATGTTGAAGAAATGACGATATTAGAATATTTTATGATTGCAAATGGTAAAAAATGTGATTAAAGGCTCTTTTCCTATTCCAAAAGTTTTAGTTTTCGAGGGTAATAGCTACGTATGTTGGAAAAATGAAGATATTAGACTATTTTATGATTGCAGATGGTAAAGAATGTGATTAAAGGCTCTTTTCCTATGTCAAAAGTTTTAGTTTTCGAGGGTAATAGCTACGTATGTTGGAAAAATGAAGATATTAGACTATTTTATGATTGCAAATGGTAAAGAATGTGATTAAAGGCTCTTTTCCTATTTCAAAAGTTTTCGTTTTCGAGGGTAATAGCTACGTATGTTGGAAAAATGAAGATATTAGACTATTTTATGATTGCACATGGTAAAGAATGTGATTAAAGGCTCTTTTCCTATGTCAAAAGTTTCAGTTTTCGAGGGTAATAGCTACGTATGTTGAAAAAATGAAGATATTAGACTATTTTATGATTGCAAATGGTAAAGAATGTGATTAAAAGCTCTTTTCCTATTCCAAAAGTTTTAGTTTTCGAGGGTAATAGCTACGTATGTTGGAAAAATGAAGATATTAGACTATTTTATGATTGCACATGGTAACGAATGTGATTAAAGGCTCTTTTCCGATGTCAAAAGTTTTAGTTTTCGAGGGTAATAGCTACGTATGTTGAAGAAATGACGATATTAGAATATTTTATGATTGCAAATGGTAAAGAATGTGATTAAAGGCTCTTTTCCTATTTCAAAAGTTTTCGTTTTCGAGGGTAATACCTACGTATGTTGGAAAAATGAAGATATTAGACTATGTTATGATAGCACATGGTAAAGAATGTGATTAAAGGCTCTTTTTCTATGTCAAAAGTTTTAGTTTTCGAGGGTAATAGCTACGTATGTTGAAAAAATGAAGATACTAGACTATTTTATAATTGCAAATGGTAACGAATGTGATTAAAGGCTCTTTTCCTATGTCAAAAGTTTTAGTTTTCGAAGGTAATAGCTACGTATGTTGAAAAAATGAAGATATTAGACTATTTTATGATTGCAAATGGTAAAGAATGTGATTAAAGGCTCTTTTCCTATGTCAAAAGTTTTAGTTTTCGAGGGTAATAGCTACGTATGTTGAAAAAATGAAGATATTAGACTATTTTATGATTGCAAATGGTAAAGAATGTGATTAAAGGGTCTTTTCCTATTTCAAAAGTTTTAGTTTTCGAGGGTAATATCTACGTATGTTGAAAAAATGAAGATATTAGACTTTTTTATGATTGCATATGGTAAAGAAAGTGCTTAAAGGCTCTTTTCCTATTTCAAAAGTTTTAGTTTTCGAGGGTAATAGCTACGTATGTTGAAAAAATGAAGAATATTAGACTATTTTATGATTGCAAATGGTAAAGAATGTGATTAAAGGCTCTTTTCCTATGTCAAAAGTTATAGTTTTCGAGGGTAATAGCTACGTATGTTGGAAAAATGAAGATATTAAACTATTTTATAATTGCAAATGGTAAAGAAAGTGCTTAAAGGCTCTTTTCCTATTTCAAAAGTTTTAGTTTTCGAGGATAGTAGCTACGTATGTTGAAAAAATGAAGATATTAGACTATTTTATGATTGCAAATGGTAAAGAATGTGATTAAAGGCTCTTTTCCTATTTCAAAAGTTTTAGTTTTCGAGGGTAATAGCTACGTATGTTGGAAAAATGAAGATATTAGACTATTTTATGATTGCACATGGTAAAGAATGTGCTTAAAGGCTCTTTTCCTATGGCAAAAGTTTTAATTTTCGATGGTAATAGCTACGTATGTTGGAAAAATGAAGATATTAGACTATTTTATGATTGCACATGGTAAAGAATGTGCTTAAAGGCTCTTTTCCTATGGCAAAAATTTTAGTTTTCGAGGGTAATAGCTACGTATGTTGGAAAGATGAAGATATTAGACTATTTTATGATTGCACATGGTAAAGAATGTGATTAAAGGCTCTTTTCCTATGTCAAAAGTTTTAGTTTTCGAGGGTAATAGCTACGTATGTTGAAAAAATGAAGATATTAGACTACTTTATGATTGCAAATGGTAATGAATGTGATTAAAGGCTCTTTTCCTATGTCAAAAGTTTTAGTTTTCGAGGGTAATAGCTACGTATGTTGAAAAAGTGAAGATATTAGACTATTTTATAATTGCAAATGGTAACGAATGTGATTAAAGGCTCTTTTCCTATGTCAAAAGTTTTAGTTTTCGAGGGTAATAGCTACGTATGTTGGAAAAATGAAGATATTAGACTATTTTATGATTGCACATGGTAAAGAATGTGATTAAAGGCTCTTTTCCTATGTCAAAAGTTTTAGTTTTCGAGGGTAATAGCTACGTATGTTGAAAAAATGAAGATATTAGACTATTTTATGATTGCACATGGTAAAGAATGTGATTAAAGGCTCTTTTCCTATTTCAAAAGTTTAAGTTTTCGAGGGTAATAGCTACGTAAGTTGGAAAAATGAAGATATTAGACTATTTTATGATTGCACATGGTAAAGAATGTGCTTAAAGGCTCTTTTCCTATGGCAAAAGTTTTCGTTTTCGAGGGTAATAGCTACGTATGTCGGAAAAATGAAGATATTAGACTATTTTATGATTGCACATGGTAAAGAATGTGATTAAAGGCTCTTTTCCTATTTCAAAAGTTTTAGTTTTCGAGGGTAATAGCTACGTATGTTGAAAAAATGAAGATATTAGACTATTTTATAATTGCAAATGGTAACGAATGTGATTGAAGGCTCTTTTCCTATGTCAAAAGTTTTAGTTTTCGAGGGTAATAGCTACGTATGTTGAAGAAATGACGATATTGGAATATTTTATGATTGCGAATGGTAAAGAATGTGATTAAAGGCTCTTTTCCTATGTCAAAAGTTTTAGTTTTCGAGGGTAATAGCTACGTATGTTGGAAAAATGAAGATATTAGACTATTTTATGATTGCACATGGTAAAGAATGTGCTTAAAGGCTCTTTTCCTATGGCAAAAGTTTTAGTTTTCGAGGGTAATAGCTACGTATGTTGAAAAAATGAAGATATTAGACTATTTTATGATTGCAA
>NW_027063484.1:0-34667 GCF_032884065.1 Artemia franciscana | reverse complement strand
CAAAAGTTTTAGTTTTCGAGGGTAATAGCTACGTATGTTGAAAAAATGAAGATATTAGACTATTTTATGATTGCAATTGGTAAAGAATGTGATTAAAGGCTCTTTTCCTATGTCAAAAGTTTTAGTTTTCGAGGGTAATAGCTACGTATGTTGGAAAAATGAAGATATTAGACTATTTTATGATTGCACATGGTAAAGAATGTGCTTAAAGGCTCTTTTCCTATGGCAAAAGTTTTAGTTTTCGAGGGTAATAGCTACGTATGTTGAAAAAATGAAGATATTAGACTATTTTATGATTGCAAATGGTAAAGAATGTGATTAAAGGCTCTTTTCCGATGTCAAAAGTTTTAGTTTTCGAGGGTAATGGCTACGTATGTTGAAAAAAAGAAGATATTAGACTATTTTATAATTGCAAATGGTAACGAATGTGATTAAAGGCTCTTTTCCTATGTCAAAAGTTTTAGTTTTCGAGGGTAATAGCTTACGTATGTTGGAAAAATGAAGATATTAGACTATTTTATGATTGCACATGGTAAATAATGTGATTAAAGGCTCTTTTCCTATGTCAAAAGTTTTAGTTTTCGAGGGTAATAGCTACGTATGTTGAAAAAATGAAGATATTAGACTATTTTATGATTGCACATGGTAAAGAAAGTTCTTAAAGGCTCTTTTCCTATTTCAAAGTTTTAGTTTTCGAGGGTAATAGCTACGTATGTTGAAAAAATGAAGATATTAGACTATTTTATGATTGCAAATGGTAAAGAATGTGATTAAAGGCTCTTTTTCTATTTCAAAAGTTTTAGTTTTGGAGGGTAATAGCTACGTATGTTGAAAAAAATGAAGATATTAGACTATTTTATAATTGCAAATGGTAACGAATGTGATTAAAGGCTCTTTTCCTATGTCAAAAGTTTTAGTTTTCGAGGGTAATAGCTATGTATGTTGAAAAAATGAAGATATTAGACTATTTTATGATTGCACATGGTAAAGAATGTGATTAAAGGCTCTTTTCCTATTTCAAAAGTTTAAGTTTTCGAGGGTAATAGCTACGTATGTTGGAAAAATGAAGATATTAGACTATTTTATGATTGCACATGGTAAAGAATGTGCTAAAAGGCTCTTTTCCTATGGCAAAAGTTTTCGTTTTCGAGGGTAATAGCTACGTATGTCGGAAAAATGAAGATATTAGACTATTTTATGATTGCACATGGTAAAGAATGTGATTAAAGGCTCTTTTCCTATGTCAAAAGTTTTAGTTTTCGAGGGTAATAGCTACGTATGTTGAAAAAATGAAGATATTAGACTATTTTATGATTGCACATGGTAAAGAAAGTGCTTAAAGGCTCTTTTCCTATTTCAAAAGTTTTAGTTTTCGAGGGTAATAGCTACGTATGTTGAAAAAATGAAGATATTAGACTATTTTATGATTGCACATGGTAAAGAATGTGATTAAAGGCTCTTTTCCTATGTCAAAAGTTTTAGTTTTCGAGGGTAATAGCTACGTATGTTGGAAAAATGAAGATATTAGACTATTTTATGATTGCACATGGTAAAGAATGTGATTAAAGGTTCTTTTCCTATTTCAAAAGTTTTAGTTTTCTAGGGTAATAGCTATGTATGTTGAAAAAATGAAGATATTAGACTATTTTATGATTGCAAATGGTAAAGAATTTGATTAAAGGCTCTTTTCCTATGTCAAAAGTTTTTAGTTTTCGAGGGTAATAGCTACTTATGTTGGAAAAATGAAGATATTAGACTATTTTATGATTGCAAATGGTAAAGAATGTGATTAAAGGCTCTTTTCCTATGTCAAAAGTTTTAGTTTTCGAGGGGTAATAGCTACGTATGTTGAAAAAATGAAGATATTAGACTATTTTATAATTAAAAATGGTAACGAATGTGATTAAAGGCTCTTTTCCTATGTCAAAAGTTTTAGTTTTCGAGGGTAATAGCTACGTATGTTGGAAAAATGAAGATATTAGACTATTTTATGATTGCACATGGTAAAGAATGTGATTAAAGGCTCTTTTCCTATGTCAAAAGTTTTAGTTTTCGAGGGTAATAGCTACGTATGTTGAAAAAATGAAGATATTAGACTATTTTATGATTGCACATGGTAAGAAAGTGCTTAAAGGCTCTTTTCCTATTTCAAAAGTTTTAGTTTTCGAGGGTAATAGCAACGTATGTTGGAAAAATGAAGATATTAGACTATTTTATGATTGCACATGGTAAAGAAAGTGCTTAAAGGCTCTTTTCCTATTTCAAAAGTTTTAGTTTTCGATGGTAATAGCTACGTATGTTGAAAAAATGAAGATATTAGACTATTTTATGATTGCAAATGGTAAAGAAGTGATTAAAGGCTCTTTTCCTATGTCAAAAGTTTTAGTTTTCGAGGGTAATAGCTACGTATGTTGGAAAAATGAAGATATTAGACTATTTTATGATTGCACATGGTAAAGAAAGTGCTTAAAGGCTCTTTTCCTATTTCAAAAGTTTTATTTTTCGAGGGTAATAGCTACGTATGTTGGAAAAATGAAGATATTAGACTATTTTATGATTGCAAATGGTAAAGAATGTGATTAAAAGCTCTTTTCCTATGTCAAAAGTTTTAGTTTTCGAGGGTAATAGCTACGTATGTTGGAAAAATGAAGATATTAGACTATTTTATGATTGCACATGGTAAAGAAAGTGCTTAAAGGCTCTTTTCCTATTTCAAAAGTTTTAGTTTTCGATGGTAATAGCTACGTATGTTGAAAAATGAAGATATTAGACTATTTTATGATTGCAAATGGTAAAGAATTTGATTAAAGGCTCTTTTCCTATGTCAAAAGTTTTAGTTTTCGAGGGTAATAGCTACTTATGTTGGAAAAATGAAGATATTAGACTATTTTATGATTGCAAATGGTAAAGAATGTGATTAAAGGCTCTTTCCTATGTCAAAAGTTTTAGTTTTCGAGGGTAATAGCTACGTATGTTGAAAAAATGAAGATATTAGACTATTTTATAATTGCAAATGGTAACGAATGTGATTAAAGGCTCTTTTCCTATGTCAAAAGTTTTAGTTTTCGAGGGTAATAGCTACGTATGTTGGAAAAATGAAGATATTAGACTATTTTATGATTGCACATGGTAAAGAATGTGATTAATGGCTCTTTTCCTATGTCAAAAGTTTTAGTTTTCGAGGGTAATAGCTACGTATGTTGAAAAAATGAAGATATTAGACTATTTTATGATTGCACATGGTAAAGAAAGTGCTTAAAGGCTCTTTTCCTATTTCAAAAGTTTTAGTTTTCGATGGTAATAGCTACGTATGTTGAAAAATGAAGATATTAGACTATTTTATGATTGCAAATGGTAAAGAATGTGATTAAAGGCTCTTTTCCTATGTCAAAAGTTTTAGTTTTCGAGGGTAATAGCTAGGTATGTTGGAAAAATGAAGATATTAGACTATTTTATGATTGCACATGGTAAAGAAAGTGCTTAAAGGCTCTTTTCCTATTTCAAAAGTTTTAGTTTTCAAGGGTAATAGCTACGTATGTTGAAAAAATGAAGATATTAGACTATTTTATGATTGCAAATGGTAAAGAATGTGATTAAAGGCTCTTTTCTTATTTCAAAAGTTTTCAGTTTCGAGGGTAATAGCTACGTATGTTGGAAAAATGAAGATATTAGACTATTTTATGATTGCAAATGGTAAAGAATGTGATTAAAGGCTCTTTTCCTATGTCAAAAGTTTTAGTTTTCGAGGGTAATAGCTACGTATGTTGAAAAAATGAAGATATTAGACTATTTTATGATTGCAAATGGTAACGAATGTGATTAAAGGCTCTTTTCCTATGTCAAAAGTTTTAGTTT
This sequence comes from Artemia franciscana, assembly GCF_032884065.1. Lineage (NCBI taxonomy): Eukaryota > Metazoa > Arthropoda > Branchiopoda > Anostraca > Artemiidae > Artemia > Artemia franciscana. The sequence continues at coordinate 30,812 of NW_027063484.1, read as the reverse complement.
TCGAGGGGTAATAGCTACGTATGTTGGAAAAATGAAGATATTAGACTATTTTATGATTGCACATGATAAAGAATGTGCTTAAAGGCTCTTTTCCTATGGTAAAAGTTTTCGTTTTCGAGGGTAATAGCTACGTATGTTGGAAAAATGAAGATATTAGACTATTTTATGATTGCACATGGTAAAGAATGTGATTAAAGGCTCTTTTCCTATGTCAAAAGTTTTAGTTTTCGAGGGTAATAGCTACGTATGTTGAAAAAATGAAGATATTAGACTATTTTATGATTGCAAATGGTAAAGAATGTGATTAAAGGCTCTTTTCCTATTTCAAAAGTTTTCGTTTTCGAGGGTAATAGCTACGTATGTTGGAAAAATGAAGATATTAGACTATGTTATGATTGCACATGGTAAAGAATGTGATTAAAGGCTCTTTTCCTATGTCAAAAGTTTTAGTTTTCGAGGGTAATAGCTACGTATGTTGAAAAAATGAAGATATTAGACTATTTTATAATTGCAATGGTAACGAATGTGATTAAAGGCTCTTTTCCTATGTCAAAAGTTTTAGTTTTCGAGGGTAATAGCTACGTATGTTGAAAAAATGAAGATATTACAATATTTTATAATAACAAATGGTAACGAATGTGATTAAAGGCTTTTTTCCTATGTCAAAATTTTTAGTTTTCGAGGGGTAATAGCTACGTATGTTGAAAAAAATGAAGATATTAGACTATTTTATGATTGCAATTGGTAAAGAATGTGATTAAAGTCTCTTTTCCTATGTCAAAAGTTTTAGTTTTCGAGGGTAATAGCTACGTATGTTGGAAAAATGAAGATATTAGACTATTTTATGATTGCACATGGTAAAGAATGTGCTTAAAGGCTCTTTTCCTATGGCAAAAGTTTTAGTTTTCGAGGGTAATAGCTAAGTATGTTGAAAAAATGAAGATATTAGACTATTTTATAATAACAAATGGTAACGAATGTGATTAAAGGCTCTTTTCCTATGTCAAAAGTTTTAGTTTTCGAGGGTAATAGCTACGTATGTTGAAAAAATGAAGATATTAGACTATTTTATGATTGCAATTGGTAAGAATGTGATTAAAGTCTCTTATCCTATGTCAAAAGTTTTAGTTTTCGAGGGTAATAGCTACGTATGTTGGAAAAATGAAGATATTAGACTATTTTATGATTGCACATGGTAAAGAATGTGCTTAAAGGCTCTTTTCCTATGGCAAAAGTTTTAGTTTTCGAGGGTAATAGCTACGTATGTTGAAAAAATGAAGATATTAGACTATTTTATGATTGCAAATGGTAAAGAATGTGATTAAAGGCTCTTTTCCTATGTCAAAAAATTTAGTTTTCGAGGGTAATAGCTACGTATGTTGAAAAAATGAAGATATTAGACTATTTTATGATTGCAAATGGTAACGAATGTGATTAAAGGCTCTTTTCCTATGTCAAAAGTTTTAGTTTTCGAGGGTAATAGCTACGTATGTTGGAAAAATGAAGATATTAGACTATTTTATGATTGCACATGGTAAAGAATGTGCTTAAAGGCTCTTTTTCTATGGTAAAAGTTTTAGTTTTCGAGGGTAATAGCTACGTATGTTGAAAAAATGAAGATATTAGACTATTTTATGATTGCAAATGGTAAAGAATGTGATTAAAGGCTCTTTTCCTATGTCAAAAGTTTTAGTTTTCGAGGGTAATAGCTACGTATGTTGAAAAAATGAAGATATTAGACTATTTTATGATTGCAAATGGTAACGAATGTGATTAAAGGCTCTTTTCCTATGTCAAAAGTTTTATTTTTCGAGGGTAATAGCTACGTATGTTGGAAAAATGAAGATATTAGACTATTTTATGATTGCACATGGTAAAGAATGTGCTTAAAGGCTCTTTTCCTATGGTCAAAGTTTTCGTTTTCGAGGGTAATAGCTACGTATGTTGGAAAAATGAAGATATTAGACTATTTTATGATTGCACATGGTAAAGAATATGATTAAAGGCTCTTTTCCTATTTCAAAAGTTTTCGTTTTCGAGGGTAATAGCTACCTATGTTGGAAAAATGAAGATATTAGACTATGTTATGATTGCACATGGTAAAGAATGTGATTAAAGGCTCTTTTCCTATGTCAAAAGTTTTAGTTTTCGAGGGTAATAGCTAGGTATGTTGGAAAAATGAAGATATTAGACTATTTTATGATAGCACATGGTAAAGAAAGTGCTTAAAGGCTCTTTTCCTATGTCAAAAGTTTTAGTTTTCAAGGGTAATAGCTACGTATGTTGGAAAAATGAAGATATTAGACTATTTTATGATTGCACATGGTAAAGAAAGTGCTTAAAGGCTCTTTTCCTATGTCAAAAGTTTTAGTTTTCAAGGGTAATAGCTACGTATGTTGAAAAAATGAAGATATTAGACTATTTTATGATTGCAAATGGTAAAGAATGTGATTAAAGGCTCTTTTCCTATTTCAAAAGTTTTCGTTTTCGAGGGTAATAGCTACGTATGTTGGAAAAATGAAGATATTAGACTATTTTATGATTGCAAATGGTAAAGAATGTGATTAAAGGCTCTTTTCCTATGTCAAAAGTTTTAGTTTTCGAGGGTAATAGCTACGTATGTTGGAAAAATGAAGATATTAGACTATTTTATGATTGCAAATGGTAAAGAATGTGATTAAAGGCTCTTTTCCTATGTCAAAAGTTTTAGTTTTCGAGGGTAATAGCTACGTATGTTGAAAAAATGAAGATATTAGACTATTTTATGATTGCAAATGGTAACGAATGTGATTAAAGGCTCTTTTCCTATGTCAAAAGTTTTAGTTTTCGAGGGTAATAGCTACGTATGTTGGAAAAATGAAGATATTAGACTATTTTATGATTGCACATGGTAAAGAATGTGCTTAAAGGCTCTTTTCCTATGGTAAAAGTTTTCGTTTTCGAGGGTAATAGCTACGTATGTTGGAAAAATGAAGATATTAGACTATTTTATGATTGCACATGGTAAAGAATGTGATTAAAGGCTCTTTTCCTATGTCAAAAGTTTTAGTTTTCGAGGGTAATAGCTACGTATGTTGAAAAAATGAAGATATTAGACTATTTTATGATTGCAAATGGTAAAGATGTGATTAAAGGCTCTTTTCCTATTTCAAAAGTTTTCGTTTTCGATGGTAATAGCTACGTATGTTGGAAAAATGAAGATATTAGACTATGTTATGATTGCACATGGTAAAGAATGTGATTAAAGGCTCTTTTCCTATGTCAAAAGTTTTAGTTTTCGAGGGTAATAGCTACGTATGTTGAAAAAAATGAAGATATTAGACTATTTTATAATTGCAAATGGTAACGAATGTGATTAAAGGCTCTTTTCCTATGTCAAAAGTTTTAGTTTTCAAGGGTAATAGCTACGTATGTTGAAAAAATGAAGATATTACACTATTTTATAATAACAAATGGTAACGAATGTGATTAAAGGCTTTTTTCCTATGTCAAAAGTTTTAATTTTCGAGGGTAATAGCTACGTATGTTGAAAAAATGAAGATATTAGACTATTTTATGATTGCAATTGGTAAAGAATGTGATTAAAGTCTCTTTTCCTATGTCAAAAGTTTTAGTTTTCGAGGGTAATAGCTACGTATGTTGGAAAAAATGAAGATATTAGACTATTTTATGATTGCACATGGTAAAGAATGTGCTTAAAGGCTCTTTTCCTATGGCAAAAGTTTTAGTTTTCGAGGGTAATAGCTACGTATGTTGAAAAAATGAAGATATTAGACTATTTTATAATAACAAATGGTAACGAATGTGATTAAAGGCTCTTTTCCTATGTCAAAAGTTTTAGTTTTCGAGGGTAATAGCTACGTATGTTGAAAAAATGAAGATATTAGACTATTTTATGATTGCAATTGGTAAAGAATGTGATTAAAGTCTCTTTTCCTATGTCAAAAGTTTTAGTTTTCGAGGGTAATAGCTACGTATGTTGGAAAAATGAAGATATTAGACTATTTTATGATTGCACATGGTAAAGAATGTGCTTAAAGGCTCTTTTCCTATGGCAAAAGTTTTAGTTTTCGAGGGTAATAGCTACGTATGTTGAAAAAATGAAGATATTAGACTATTTTATGATTGCAAATGGTAAAGAATGTGATTAAAGGCTCTTTTCCTATGTCAAAAGTTTTAGTTTTCGAGGGTAATAGCTACGTATGTTGAAAAAATGAAGATATTAGACTATTTTATGATTGCAAATGGTAACGAATGTGATTAAAGGCTCTTTTCCTATGTCAAAAGTTTTAGTTTTCGAGGGTCATAGCTACGTATGTTGGAAAAATGAAGATATTAGACTATTTTATGATTGCACATGGTAAAGAATGTGCTTAAAGGCTCTTTTCCTATGGTAAAAGTTTTAGTTTTCGAGGGTAATAGCTACGTATGTTGAAAAAATGAAGATATTAGACTATTTTATGATTGCAAATGGTAAAGAATGTGATTAAAGGCTCTTTTCCTATGTCAAAAGTTTTAGTTTTCGAGGGTAATAGCTACGTATGTTGAAAAAATGAAGATATTAGACTATTTTATGATTGCAAATGGTAACGAATGTGATTAAAGGCTCTTTTCCTATGTCAAAAGTTTTAGTTTTCGAGGGTAATAGCTACGTATGTTGGAAAAATGAAGATATTAGACTATTTATGATTGCACATGGTAAAGAATGTGCTTAAAGGCTCTTTTCCTATGGTAAAAGTTTTCGTTTTCGAGGGTAATAGCTACGTATGTTGGAAAAATGAAGATATTAGACTATTTTATGATTGCACATGGTAAAGAATGTGATTAAAGGCTCTTTTCCTATGTCAAAAGTTTTAGTTTTCGAGGGTAATAGCTACGTATGTTGAAAAAATGAAGATATTAGACTATTTTATGATTGCAAATGGTAAAGAATATGATTAAAGGCTCTTTTCCTATTTCAAAAGTTTTCGTTTTTGAGGGTAATAGCTACGTATGTTGGAAAAATGAAGATATTAGACTATGTTATGATTGCACATGGTAAAGAATGTGATTAAAGGCTCTTTTCCTATGTCAAAAGTTTTAGTTTTCGAGGGTAATAGCTACGTATGTTGAAAAAATGAAGATATTAGACTATTTTATGATTGCAAATGGTAAAGAATGTGATTAAAGGCTCTTTTCCGATGTCAAAAGTTTTAGTTTTCGAGGGTAATGGCTACGTATGTTGAAAAAAAGAAGATATTAGACTATTTTATAATTGCAAATCGTGACGAATGTGATTAAAGGCTCTTATCCTATGTCAAAAGTTTTAGTTTTCGAGGGTAATAGCTACGTATGTTGGAAAAATGAAGATATTAGACTATTTTATGATTGCACATGGTAAATAATGTGATTAAAGGCTCTTTTCCTATGTCAAAAGTTTTAGTTTTCGAGGGTAATAGCTACGTATGTTGAAAAAATGAAGATATTAGACTATTTTATGATTGCACATGGTAAAGAAAGTTCTTAAAGGCTCTTTTCCTATTTCAAAGTTTTAGTTTCGAGGGTAATAGCTACGTATGTTGAAAAAATGAAGATATTAGACTATTTTATGATTGCAAATGGTAAAGAATGTGATTAAAGGCTCTTTTTCTATTTCAAAAGTTTTAGTTTTGGAGGGTAAAAGCTACGTATGTTGAAAAAATGAAGATATTAGACTATTTTATAATTGCAAATGGTAACGAATGTGATTAAAGGCTCTTTTCCTATGTCAAAAGTTTTAGTTTTCGAGGGTAATAGCTATGTTTGTTGAAAAAATGAAGATATTAGACTATTTTATGATTGCACATGGTAAAGAATGTGATTAAAGGCTCTTTTCCTATTTCAAAAGTTTAAGTTTTCGAGGGTAATAGCTACGTATGTTGGAAAAATGAAGATATTAGACTATTTTATGATTGCACATGGTAAAGAATGTGCTAAAAGGCTCTTTTCCTATGGCAAAAGTTTTCGTTTTCGAGGGTAATAGCTACGTATGTCGGAAAAAATGAAGATATTAGACTATTTTATGATTGCACATGGTAAAGAATGTGATTAAAGGCTCTTTCCTATGTCAAAAGTTTTAGTTTTCGAGGGTAATAGCTACGTATGTTGAAAAAATGAAGATATTAGACTATTTTATGATTGCACATGGTAAAGAAAGTGCTTAAAGGCTCTTTTCCTATTTCAAAAGTTTTAGTTTTCGAGGGTAATAGCTACGTATGTTGAAAAAATGAAGATATTAGACTATTTTATGATTGCACATGGTAAAGAATGTGATTAAAGGCTGTTTTCCTATGTCAAAAGTTTTAGTTTTCGAGGGTAATAGCTACGTATGTTGGAAAAATGAAGATATTAGACTATTTTATGATTGCACATGGTAAAGAATGTGATTAAAGGTTCTTTCCTATTTCAAAAGTTTTAGTTTTCTAGGGTAATAGCTATGTATGTTAAAAAAATGAAGATATTAGACTATTTTATGATTGCAAATGGTAAAGAATTTGATTAAAGGCTCTTTTCCTATGTCAAAAGTTTTAGTTTTCGAGGGTAATAGCTACTTATGTTGGAAAAATGAAGATATTAGACTATTTTATGATTGCAAATGGTAAAGAATGTGATTAAAGGCTCTTTTCCTATGTCAAAAGTTTTAGTTTTCGAGGGTAATAGCTACGTATGTTGAAAAAAATGAAGATATTAGACTATTTTATAATTAAAAATGGTAACGAATGTGATTAAAGGCTCTTTTCCTATGTCAAAAGTTTTAGTTTTCGAGGGTAATAGCTACGTATGTTGGAAAAATGAAGATATTAGACTATTTTATGATTGCACATGGTAAAGAATGTGATTAAAGGCTCTTTTCCTATGTCAAAAGTTTTAGTTTTCGAGGGTAATAGCTACGTATGTTGAAAAAATGAAGATATTAGACTATTTTATGATTGCACATGGTAAAGAAAGTGCTTAAAGGCTCTTTTCCTATTTCAAAAGTTTTAGTTTTCGAGGGTAATAGCAACGTATGTTGGAAAAATGAAGATATTAGACTATTTTATGATTGCACATGGTAAAGAAAGTGCTTAAAGGCTCTTTTCCTATTTCAAAAGTTTTAGTTTTCGATGGTAATAGCTACGTATGTTGAAAAAATGAAGATATTAGACTATTTTATGATTGCAAATGGTAAAGAATGTGATTAAAGGCTCTTTTCCTATGTCAAAAGTTTTGGTTTTCGAGGGTAATAGCTACGTATGTTGGAAAAATGAAGATATTAGACTATTTTATGATTGCACATGGTAAAGAAAGTGCTTAAAGGCTCTTTTCCTATTTCAAAAGTTTTATTTTTCGAGGGTAATAGCTACGTATGTTGGAAAAAATGAAGATATTAGACTATTTTATGATTGCAAATGGTAAAGAATGTGATTAAAAGCTCTTTTCCTATGTCAAAAGTTTTAGTTTTCGAGGGTAATAGCTACGTATGTTGGAAAAATGAAGATATTAGACTATTTTATGATTGCACATGGTAAAGAAAGTGCTTAAAGGCTCTTTTCCTATTTCAAAAGTTTTATTTTTTGAGGGTAATAGCTACGTATGTTGGAAAAATGAAGATATTAGACTATTTTATGATTGCAAATGGTAAAGAATGTGATTAAAGGCTCTTTTCCTATTTCAGAAGTTTTTGTTTTCGAGGGTAATAGCTACGTATGTTGGAAAAATGAAGATATTAGACTATTTTATGATTGCACATGGTAAAGAATGTGATTAAAGGCTCTTTTCCTATGTCAAAAGTTTTAGTTTTCGAGGGTAATAGCTACGTATGTTGAAAAAATGAAGATATTAGAATATTTTATCATTGCAAATGGTAAAGAATGTGATTAAAGGCTCTTTTCCTACGTCAAAAGTTTTAGTTTTCGAGGGTAATAGCTACGTATGTTGAAAAAATGAAGATATTAGACTATTTTATGATTGCAAATGGTAACGAATGTGATTAAAGGCTCTTTTCCTATGTCAAAAGTTTTAGTTTTCGAGGGTAATAGCTACGTATGTTGGAAAAATGAAGATATTAGACTATTTTATAATTGCAAATGGTAAAGAATGTGATTAAAGGCTCTTTTCCTATTTCAAAAGTTTTAGTTTTCGAGGGTAATAGCTACGTATGTTGAAAAAATGAAGATATTAGACTATTTTATGATTGTAAATGGTAAAGAATGTGATTAACCCTTTCAGTCATTTTGTTCTCAGTTGAGAACATACCATTATCTGCCACCTAATGTCTTATGTTACAGGTAAATATGCATTCAAATTAGCGCACCATAAGCTTCATTCATCAAGAAATAATCTGAAAAAAGTTTGAAAGTTCTAACTTCAAAACTCCATTTTATACAAAAGTTTGAAGTTGAGGAATGGATGGATCTCAAAATAGTGCAGAACCAGGTAAGACTCCAGTCTATGTGTAAGAATATGGATGAATCTAAGGATAACTTACTTAAGATATACTTAAGATAAGTAAAGACATCTAGTGGCCAAAAATAAACTAACTGCGTGAACACTGGAGGGCAGGTGATTTTTCTCAAACTACGTGTCCTCAACCGAGTACAGTGTGATCAACGCATAGCAAACTGAGCAAGCGGCGTGTAATTTTTACATTGCTTTTTTCGTTGTTTCTTTCAAATATAATATTCTATGTACGGTGAATTTACACGTGGTAAATCTATTTGAAAAATTCTCGGAAGGAGAGGGAAAACGTAAAAGCTGTAATTTGTACATTTCTTTGACTAAGTTGGGTTGTAAATAAGGGTTGTAATTTGTTGGGGTTGTAAATGCTAAGTTGGGTTGTAAATTTGTAAATTTGAAGTTGGGTTCTAGATGATTTTCCTAGGTTGTTTCCTTAAGAAGAACTTTGATTGTTGTTCATAGAACTATAAGACTCGTTTGGTCCTGAGATTCAGTTATTTTTCTGTTAAAATTCTTTTTAAACTTTCACCAGGCTGATGAAAAAATATTTTAATTTTGGTTGTTAAACACACACAATTTGAAATATATACTTCAAAATATGAAAAATATAATTCATAGGCAGCGCATTTGCTTCTTTTTTGTTTTCCCCAGACCAATTCGAATGGTACGAGTGGTCTTAAAACTTAAGAGGGGACCCATTTGATTGGAATTTCAAGTATCCTGATTAGGAATTGAGAGTTATTAGAGGACAACCAGCCACTCCCAAGCCATTTTTTCTTAGCATAGTTGAAAAGCCGAGTAACTATGGACCTAGGGGTGTCATGCCCCTCTGACAAGGGATATTAATTGTGCAAGTCGACCATTGTTTACATTTAAGGTGTGATTAGTGGGACAAAGGGCCTGTTTGAACCTGAAAGTATGAAAAGGCTGAGAGCATTAAGGTAAAACTTTTAGGGCATGCTATGGATGAGGTTAATTTAGATGTTCATCCAGGTTTACCAAAAGGTGCATCTGCAATATCCCAGGAATGGCGAAGGGTGGGTTGTTAGTTTGAAATTTCCAAGGAATGTTCAGCAGTATGTTAAACTAGATCAAAATACACTAATTACATCTATGTTTTCCGAAATACACTTAGGAACTTACTGTATATCTTAGGAACTACTAAGTGTATTATCGAAGCTTTCGAAGTGTCATTTTTGTAAACGATATGGGTTAAAATAAATTAATTAAATAAAAAGTCACGATGTGCATCTATATGGTCAAAAGGATGCATCTGTATAGTGTAAGAAACAGCTAAAGATAATAAAGATAAAATAAACAGCTAAAGAAAGTCGTATCTAGAAATGTTTTATTATCACTTCTACACCGTTTTCTTTATCCTAATAATGACGAACAGGGCAATGAGTGCAGTTTTACAACTATTTTTTTCAGGTCCTTCGCAGCGTCCAAGGCGTTTGCGCGTCAACTAGCAGCAAATTTTGAACATTTTTGATCAAATTGACAGTGACATCTCCGATACAGACCTTCTGGATAGCGACGAGGAGCAGGACGATTACGACCCTCGACCCAATGCAGGAACGGCAGCAGTGAGTTCCAGGGAAAGTGCATCAACTGAAGGCGAGGAAGTTGATGTAAGGCCTCCACCGAGGAAGGGCAGAACCAAGGTTTGGAAGAAGAATTTTTTTTATAAAGCTTATAAAAGCACAGCCCCAAGTCTACCTGCACCAGGTCATGATGAGCCTATAAACTATTTTGCGGAATATCTAACAGAAGATTTTTTTGAAATCACTGCGAACCAAACCAACCTGTACTCCGTCCAGAAGACTGAAAATCCATTGATACTAACACAGTCGAAATGAAGAAGTTTTTGGGATTCACGTTGCCATGGGGGTTTTCAATCTCCCACGATACCGGATGTACTGGGGTACACGAACGCGCATCCCACTCATCGCTGATACGATGAACTTCAACAGATTTTCCCGCCTTCGGTCCTTCGTTCACTTGGTTGATAATACTTCCAAAGACCCTGATAACTTGGATCGTCTTTGGAAAGTGCGACCTGTTATTGATATTGTGCAGAAGAAAACGCAGACTATTTCTCCGTCTGAGCACCTCTCCTGTGACGAGCAGATGGTCCCTTTTACTGGAAACCTTGATATCAAACAGTATATTCGGGGAAAACCTTGCCTATGGGGCATCAAAATCTTCGTGCTGTGTAATGCGGATGGAAGAGTACTCTCTTTTGAAATTTATCAGGGCAAAAAGACGAACATGGCTGAAGAGTACAAAAGCTTTGGCCTCGGAGCAGGTATGGTTTTGAATCTTGCTGGACGACTTCAGCTTGTGGAATTTACTAAACTTTATTTCGACAATTTCTTTACGTCTTTGGCTTTGCTGGAAAGACTAAGTGAGATGGGTCTCTACGGAACAGGCACTATACGAAGCAATAGGCTTCAGGGAGCTAGGCTGGACACTGATTCTGACATGAAAAAGAGAGGAAGGGGATTATTCTGTGAAGTAGTGGCTAGTAGTGGATATACCTGCTTGGTGAAATGGATGGACAACAGATCAGTTATCCTTGCATCGAATATGATTGGAAGTGGAGCAGTGAACAAGGTACGCAGATGGTGTAAACAAACAAAAGCCTACTTGCAGGTTGACCAGCCCCAAGTTGTATCCTTGTATAACCAGTATATGGGCGGAGTGGACAAGATAGATCAAATACTATCATATTACCGAACATTCATTAGATCTAAGAAATGGACCATGAGACTGATCTTCCACATGGTCGACCTATCCATCTGCAATTCATGGCTAGAATATGTAGCTGATCGGAAGGCCAAAGCAGAACGCTCGATGGACTTGCTCTCCTTCCGCATGGAAATAACAGAGGCGCTTACGTCTGCTGAAGGCATGACCCCCAGAAGAAGGGGTCGCCCAAGGTCTCTCACCTCTAGTGAGGAGGACGAACATGAAAATGTAGACGAATCAGCATCTCGCAAGAGAAAGATGAAGTTTCAGCGTCCGTGCTCAGCAGTGAAAAATGATGCATTCTCTCATTGGCCTCAAAAAGTAAAGGGCCAGAGTAGGTGTAAAAACTCGCCATGCGTGTTGAAAACTCGCACTATGTGTTTGAAATGCAATGTTCCATTGTGTCTAGAAGAGGACAAGAACTGCTTCAAAGAGTTCCACATTAAAAAGTGAAATTTGTCTGTGCTTAGTATTTTTTTATAACTTCTCAATAAACTCACTATATCTGATGAAAAACTACAAAGTTGATCACACTGTCCTCAACTGAGTACACGCTAGAAAACATAGAAAGGTTCCTCCAAAAAATCTAAAAAAAATTGACGATGATTAGGTATCCCAAGGTGTCACGCAGTCTGGTTTTTAGAATTTTCCATCGAAGGAAAATAATTCGTGACTGAAAGGGTTAAAGGCTCTTTTCCTATTTCAAAAGTTTTCGTTTTCGAGGGTAATAGCTACGTATGTTGGAAAAATGAAGATATTAGACTATGTATGATTGCACATGGTAAAGAATGTGATTAAAGGCTCTTTTCCTATGTCAAAAGTTTTAGTTTTCGAGGGTAATAGCTACGTATGTTGGAAAAATGAAGATATTAGACTATTTTATGATTACACATGGTAAAGAAAGTGCTTAAAGGCTCTTTTCCTATTTCAAAAGTTTTAGTTTTCGAGGGTAATAACTACGTATGTTGAAAAAATGAAGATATTAGACTATTTTATGATTGCAAATGGTAAAGAATGTGATTAAAGGCTCTTTTCCTATGTCAAAAGTTTTAGTTTTCGAGGGTAATAGCTACGTATGTTGAAAAAATGAAGATATTAGACTATTTTTATAATTGCAAATGGTAACGAATGTGATTAAAGACTCTTTTCCTATGTCAAAAGTTTTAGTTTTCGAGGGTAATAGCTACGTCTGTTGAAAAAATGAAGATATTAGACTATTTTATGATTGCAAATGGTAAAGAATGTGATTAAAGGCTCTTTTCCTATGTCAAAAGTTTTAGTTTTCGAGGGTAATAGCTACGTATGTTGAAAAAATGAAGATATTAGACTATTTTATGATTGCAAATGGTAAAGAATGTGATTAAAGGCTCTTTTCCTATTTCAAAAGTTTTAGTTTTCGAGGGTAATAGCTACGTATGTTGGAAAAATGAAGATATTAGACTATTTTATGATTGCACATGGTAAAGAATGTGCTTAAAGGCTCTTTTCCTATGGCAAAAGTTTTAGTTTTCGAGGGTAATAGCTACGTATGTTGGAAAAATGAAGATATTAGACTATTTTATGATTGCACATGGTAAAGAATGTGATTAAAGGCTCTTTTCCTATGTCAAAAGTTTTAGTTTTCGAGGGTAATAGCTACGTATGTTGAAAAAATGAAGATATTAGACTATTTTATGATTGCAAATGGTAAAGAATGTGATTAAAGGCTCTTTTCCTATTTCAAAAGTTTTCGTTTTCGAGGGTAATAGCTACTTATGTTGGAAAAATGAAGATATTAGACTATTTTATGATTGCACATGGTAAAGAATGTGATTAAAGGCTCTTTTCCTATGTCAAAAGATTTAGTTTTCGAGGGTAATAGCTACGTATGTTGGAAAAATGAAGATATTAGACTATTTTATGATTGCACATGGTAAAGAAAGTGCTTAAAGGCTCTTTTCCTATTTCAAAAGTTTTAGATTTGGAAGGGTAATAACTACGTATGTTGAAAAAATGAAGATATTAGACTGTTTTATGATTGCAAATGGTAAAGAATGTGATTAAAGGCTCTTTTCCTATGTCAAAAGTTTTAGTTTTCGAGGGTAATAGCTACGTATGTTAAAAAATGAAGATATTAGACTATTTTATGATTGCACATGGTAAAGAAAGTTCTTAAAGGCTCTTTTCCTATTTCAAAAGTTTTAGTTTTCGAGGGTAATAGCTACGTATGTTGAAAAAATGAAGATATTAGACTATTTTATGATTGCAAATGGTAAAGAATGTGATTAAAGGCTCTTTTCCTATTTCAAAAGTTTTAGTTTTGGAGGGTAATAGCTACGTATGTTGAAAAAATGAAGATATTAGACTATTTTATAATTGCAAATGGTAACGAATGTGATTAAAGGCTCTTTTCCTATGTCAAAAGTTTTAGTTTTCGAGGGTAATAGCTATGTATGTTGAAAAAATGAAGATATTAGACTATTTTATGATTGCACATGGTAAAGAATGTGATTAAAGGCTCTTTTCCTATTTCAAAAGTTTAAGTTTTCGAGGGTAATAGCTACGTATGTTGGAAAAATGAAGATATTAGACTATTTTATGATTGCACATGGTAAAGAATGTGCTTAAAGGCTCTTTTCCTATGGCGAAAGTTTTCGTTTTCGAGGGTAATAGCTACGTATGTCGGAAAAATGAAGATATTAGACTATTTTATGATTGCACATGGTAAAGAATGTGATTAAAGACTCTTTTCCTATGTCAAAAGTTTTAGTTTTCGAGGGTAATAGCTACGTATGTTGAAAAAATGAAGATATTAGACTATTTTATGATTGCACATGGTAAAGAAAGTGCTTAAAGGCTCTTTTCCTATTTCAAAAGTTTTAGTTTTCGAGGGTAATAGCTACGTATGTTGAAAAAATGAAGATATTAGACTATTTTATGATTGCACATGGTAAAGAATGTGATTAAAGGCTCTTTTCCTATGTCAAAAGTTTTAGTTTTCGAGGGTAATAGCTACGTATGTTGGAAAAAATGAAGATATTAGACTATTTTATGATTGTACATGGTAAAGAATGTGATTAAAGGCTCTTTTCCTATTTCAAAGTTTTAGTTTTCGATGGTAATAGCTACGTATGTTGAAAAAATGAAGATATTAGACTATTTTATGATTGCAAATGGTAAAGAATGTGATTAAAGGCTCTTTTCCTTTGTCAAAAGTTTTAGTTCTCGAGGGTAATAGCTACGTATGTTGGAAAAATGAAGATATTAGACTATTTTATGATTGCACATGGTAAAGAAGGTGCTTAAAGGCTCTTTTCCTATTTCAAAAGTTTTATTTTTCGAGGGTAATAGCTACGTATGTTGGAAAAATGAAGATATTAGACTATTTTATGATTGCACATGGTAAAGAAAGTGCTTAAAGGCTCTTTTCCTATTTCAAAAGTTTTATTTTTCGAGGGTAATAGCTACGTATGTTGGAAAATTGAAGATATTAGACTATTTTATGATTGCAAATGGTAAAGAATGTGATTAAAAGCTCTTTTCCTATGTCAAAAGTTTTAGTTTTCGAGGGTAATAGCTACGTATGTTGGAAAAATGAAGATATTAGACTATTTTATGATTGCACATGGTAAAGAAAGTGCTTAAAGGCTCTTTTCCTATTTCAAAAGTTTTATTTTTCGAGGGGTAATAGCTACGTATGTTGGAAAAATGAAGATATTAGACTATTTTATGATTGCAAATGGTAAAGAATGTGATTAAAGGCTCTTTTCCTATTTCAGAAGTTTTTGTTTTCGAGGGTAATAGCTACGTATGTTGGAAAAATGAAGATATTTAGACTATTTTATGATTGCACATGGTAAAGAATGTGATTAAAGGCTCTTTTCCTATGTCAAAAGTTTTAGTTTTCGAGGGTAATAGCTACGTATGTTGAAAAAATGAAGATATTAGACTATTTTATCATTGCAAATGGTAAAGAATGTGATTAAAGGCTCTTTTCCTATGTCAAGAGTTTTAGTTTTCGAGGGTAATAGCTACGTATGTTGAAAAAATGAAGATATTAGACTATTTTATGATTGCAAATGGTAACAAATGTGATTAAAGGCTCTTTTCCTATGTCAAAAGTTTTAGTTTTCGAGGGTAATAGCTACGTATGTTGGAAAAAATGAAGATATTAGACTATTTTATAATTGCAAATGGTAAAGAATGTGATTAAAGGCTCTTTTCCTATTTCAAAGTTTTCGTTTTCGAGGGTAATAGCTACGTATGTTGGAAAAATGAAGATATTAGACTATTTTATGATTGCACATGGTAAAGAATGTGATTAAAGGCTCTTTTCCTATGTCAAAAGTTTTAGTTTTCGAGGGTAATAGCTACGTATGTTGAAAAAATGAAGATATTAGACTATTTTATCATTGCAAATGGTAAAGAATGTGATTAAAGGCTCTTTTCCTATGTCAAAAGTTTTAGTTTTCGAGGGTAATAGCTACGTATGTTGAAAAATGAAGATATTAGACTATTTTATGATTGCAAATGGTAACGAATGTGATTAAAGGCTCTTTTCCTATGTCAAAAGTTTTAGTTTTCGAGGGTAATAGCTACGTATGTTGGAAAAATGAAGATATTAGACTATTTTATAATTGCAAATGGTAAAGAATGTGATTAAAGGCTCTTTTCCCTATTTCAAAAGTTTTAGTTTTCGAGGGTAATAGCTACGTATGTTGAAAAAATGAAGATATTAGACTATTTTATGATTGCAAATGGTAAAGAATGTGATTAAAGGCTCTTTTCCTATTTCAAAAGTTTCGTTTTCGAGGGTAATAGCTACGTATGTTGGAAAAATGAAGATATTAGACTATGTTATGATTGCACATGGTAAAGAATGTGATTAAAGGCTCTATTCCTATGTCAAAAGTTTTAGTTTTCGAGGGTAATAGCTACGTATGTTGGAAAAATGAAGATATTAGACTATTTTATGATTACACATTGTAAAGAAAGTGCTTTAAAGGCTCTTTTCCTATTTCAAAAGTTTTAGTTTTCGAGGGTAATAACTACGTATGTTGAAAAAATGAAGATCTTAGACTATTTTATGATTGCAAATGGTAAAGAATGTGATTAAAGGCTCTTTTCCTATGTCAAAAGTTTTAGTTTTCGAGGGTAATAGCTACGTATGTTGAAAAAATGAAGATATTAGACTATTTTATAATTGCAAATGGTAACGAATGTGATTAAAGACTCTTTTCCTATGTCAAAAGTTTTAGTTTTCGAGGGTAATAGCTACGTCTGTTGAAAAAATGAAGATATTAGACTATTATATGATTGCAAATTGGTAAAGAATGTGATTAAAGGCTCTTTTCCTATGTCAAAAGTTTTAGTTTTCGAGGGTAATAGCTACGTATGTTGAAAAAATGAAGATATTAGACTATTTTATGATTGCAAATGGTAAAGAATGTGATTAAAGGCTCTTTTCCTATTTCAAAAGTTTTAGTTTTCGAGGGTAATAGCTACGTATGTTGGAAAAATGAAGATATTAGACTATTTTATGATTGCACATGGTAAAGAATGTGCTTAAAGGCTCTTTTCCTATGGCAAAAGTTTTAGTTTTCGAGGGTAATAGCTACGTATGTTGGAAAAATGAAGATATTAGACTATTTTATGATTGCACATGGTAAAGAATGTGATTAAAGGCTCTTTTCCTATGTCAAAAGTTTTAGTTTTCGAGGGTAATAGCTACGTATGTTGAAAAAATGAAGATATTAGACTATTTTATGATTGCAAATGGTAAAGGATGTGATTAAAGGCTCTTTTCCCTATTTCAAAAGTTTTCGTTTTCGAGGGTAATAGCTACTTATGTTGGAAAGATGAAGATATTAGACTATTTTTTGATTGCACATGGTAAAGAATGTGATTAAAGGCTCTTTTCCTATGTCAAAAGTTTTAGTTTTCGAGGGTAATAGCTACGTATGTTGGAAAAATGAAGATATTAGACTATTTTATGATTGCACATGGTAAAGACATGCTTAAAGGCTCTTTTCCTATTTCAAAAGTTTTAGTTTTGGAAGGGTAATAACTACGTATGTTGAAAAAATGAAGATATTAGACTGTTTTATGATTGCAAATGGTAAAGAATGTGATTAAAGGCTCTTTTCCTATGTCAAAAGTTTTAGTTTTCGAGGGTAATAGCTACGTATGTTGAAAAAATGAAGATATTAGACTATTTTATAATTGCAAATGGTAACGAATGTGATTAAAGGCTCTTTTCCTATGTCAAATGTTTTAGTTTTCGAGGGTAATAGCTACGTATGTTGAAAAAATGAAGATATTACACTATTTTATAATTGTAAATGGTAACGAATGTGATTAAAGGCTCTTTTCCTATGTCAAAAGTTTTAGTTTTCGAGGGTAATAGCTACGTATGTTGGAAAAATGAAGATATTAGACTATTTTATGATTGCAAATGGTAAAGAATGTGATTAAAGGCTCTTTTCCTATGTCAAAAGTTTTAGTTTTCGAGGGTAATAGCTACGTATGTTGAAAAAATGAAGATATTAGACTATTTTATAATTGCAAATGGTAACGAATGTGATTAAAGGCTCTTTTCCTATGTCAAAAGTTTTAGTTTTCGAGGGTAATAGCTACGTATGTTGGAAAAATGAAGATATTAGACTATTTTATCATTGCAAATGGTAAAGAATGTGATTAAAGGCTCTTTTCCTATGTCCAAAGTTTTAGTTTTCGAGGGTAATAGCTACGTATGTTGAAAAAATGAAGATATTAGACTATTTTATGATTGCAAATGGTAACGAATGTGATTAAAGGCTCTTTTCCTATGTCAAAAGTTTTAGTTTTCGAGGGTAATAGCTACGTATTTTGGAAGAATGAAGATATTAGACTATTTTATAATTGCAAATGGTAAAGAATGTGATTAAAGGCTCTTTTCCTATTTCAAAAGTTTTAGTTTTCGAGGGTAATAGCTACGTATGTTGAAAAAATGAAGATATTAGACTATTTTATGATTGCAAATGGTAAAGAATGTGATTAAAGGCTCTTTTCCTATTTCAAAAGTTTTCGTTTTCGAGGGTAATAGCTACGTATGTTGGAAAAATGAAGATATTAGACTATGTTATGATTGCACATGGTAAAGAATGTGATTAAAGGCTCTTTTCCTATGTCAAAAGTTTTAGTTTTTGAGGGTAATAGCTACGTATGTTGGAAAAATGAAGATATTAGACTATTTTATGATTACACATTGTAAAGAAAGTGCTTAAAGGCTCTTTTCCTATTTCAAAAGTTTTAGTTTTCGAGGGTAATAGCTACGTATGTTGAAAAAATGAAGATATTAGACTATTTTATGATTGCAAATGGTAAAGAATGTGATTAAAGGCTCTTTTCCTATTTCAAAAGTTTTCGTTTTCGAGGGAAATAGCTACGTATGTTGGAAAAATGAAGATATTAGACTATTTTATGATTGCACATGGTAAAGAATGTGATTAAAGGCTCTTTTCCTATGTCAAAAGTTTTAGTTTTCGAGGGTAATAGCTACGTATGTTGAAAAAATGAAGATATTAGACTATTTTATCATTGCAAATGGTAAAGAATGTGATTAAAGGCTCTTTTCCTATGTCAAAAGTTTTAGTTTTCGAGGGTAATAGCTACGTATGTTGAAAAAATGAAGATATTAGACTATTTTATAATTGCAAATGGTAAAGAATGTGATTAAAGGCTCTTTTCCTATTTCAAAAGTTTTAGTTTTCGAGGGTAATAGCTACGTATGTTGAAAAAAATGAAGATATTAGACTATTTTATGATTGCAAATGGTAAAGAATGTGATTAAAGGCTCTTTCCTATTTCAAAAGTTTTCGTTTTCGAGGGTAATAGCTACGTATGTTGGAAAAATGAAGATATTAGACTATATTATGATTGCACATGGTAAAGAATGTGATTAAAGGCTCTTTTCCTATTTCAAAAGTTTTAGTTTTCGAGGGTAATAGCTACGTATGTTGGAAAAATGAAGATATTAGACTATTTTATGATTACACATTGTAAAGAAAGTGCTTAAAGGCTCTTTTCCTATTTCAAAAGTTTTAGTTTTCGAGGGTAATAACTACGTATGTTGAAAAAATGAAGATATTAGACTATTTTATGATTGCAAATGGTAAAGAATGTGCTTAAAGGCTCTTTTCCTATGTCAAAAGTTTTAGTTTTCGAGGGTAATAGCTACGTATGTTGAAAAAATGAAGATATTAGACTATTTATGATTGCTAATGGTAAAGAATGTGATTAAAGGCTCTTTTCCTATTTCAGAAGTTTTGTTTTCGAGGGTAATAGCTACGTATGTTGGAAAAATGAAGATATTAGACTATTTTATGATTGCACATGGTAAAGAATGTGATTAAAGGCTCTTTTCCTATGTCAAAATTTTTAGTTTTCGAGGGTAATAGCTACGTATGTTGAAAAAATGAAGATATTAGACTATTTTATGATTGCAAATGGTAAAGAATGTGATTAAAGGCTCTTTTCCTATGTCAAAAGTTTTAGTTTTCGAGGGTAATAGCTACGTATGTTGGAAAAATGAAGATATTAGACTATTTTATGATTGCACGTGGTAAAGAATGTGATTAAAGGCTCTTTTCCTATGTCAAAAGTTTTAGTTTTCGAGGGTAATAGCTACGTATGTTGGAAAAATGAAGATATTAGACTATTTTATGATTGCACATGGTAAAGAAAGTGCTTAAAGGCTCTTTTCCTATTTCAAAACTTTTAGTTTTCGAGGGTAATAACTACGTATGTTGAAAAAAATGAAGATATTAGACTATTTTATGATTGCAAATGGTAAAGAATGTGATTAAAGGCTCTTTTCCTATGTCAAAAGTTTTAGTTTTCGAGGGTAATAGCTACGTATGTTGAAAAAATGAAGATATTAGACTATTTTATAATTGCAAATGGTAACGAATGTGATTGAAGGCTCTTTTCCTATGTCAAAAGTTTTAGTTTTCGAGGGTAATAGCTACGTCTGTTGAAAAAATGAAGATATTAGACTATTTTATGATTGCAAATGGTAAAGAATGTGATTAAAGGCTCTTTTCCTATGTCAAAAGTTTTAGTTTTCGAGGGTAATAGCTACGTATGTTGAAAAAATGAAGATATTAGACTATTTTATGATTACAAATGGTAAAGAATGTGATTAAAGGCTCTTTTCCTATTTCAAAAGTTTTCGTTTTCGAGGGTAATAGCTACTTATGTTGGAAAAATGAAGATATTAGACTATTTTATGATTGCACATGGTAAAGAATGTGATTAAAGGCTCTTTTCCTATTTCAAAAGTTTTAGTTTTCGAGGGTAATAGCTACGTATGTTGGAAAAATGAAGATATTAGACTATTTTATGATTGCAAATGGTAAAGAAAGTGCTTAAAGGCTCTTTTCCTATTTCAAAAGTTTTAGTTTTCGAGGGTAATAGCTACGTATGTTGGAAAAAATGAAGATATTAGACTATTTTATGATTGCAAATGGTAAAGAATGTGATTAAAGGCTCTTTTCCTATGTCAAAAGTTTTAGTTTTCGAGGGTAATAGCTACGTATGTTGGAAAAATGAAGATATTAGACTATTTTATGATTGCACATGGTAAAGAAAGTGCTTAAAGGCTCTTTTCCTATTTCAAAAGTTTTATTTTTCGAGGGTAATAGCTACGTATGTTGGAAAAATGAAGATATTAGACTATTTTATGATTGCAAATGGTAAAGAATGTGATTAAAGGCTCTTTTCCTATTTCAAAAGTTTTAGTTTTCGAGGGGTAATAGCTACGTATGTTGGAAAAATGAAGATATTAGACTATTTTATGATTGCACATGGTAAAGAATGTGCTTAAAGGCTCTTTTTCCTATGGCAAAAGTTTTAGTTTTCGAGGGTAATAGCTACGTATGTTGAAAAAATGAAGATATTAGACTATTTTATGATTGCACATGGTAAAGAATGTGATTAAAGGCTCTTTTCCTATGTCAAAAGTTTTATTTTTCGAGGGTAATAGCTACGTATGTTGGAAAAATGAAGATATTAGACTATTTTATGATTGCAAATGGTAAAGAATGTGATTAAAGGCTCTTTTCCTATTTCAAAAGTTTTCGTTTTCGAGGGTAATAGCTACTTATGTTGGAAAAATGAAGATATTAGACTATTTTATGATTGCACATGGTAAAGAAAGTGCTTAAATGCTCTTTTCCTATTTCAAAAGTTTTAGTTTTCGAGGGTAATAACTACGTATGTTGAAAAAATGAAGATATTAGACTATTTTATGATTGCAAATGGTAACGAATGTGATTAAAGGCTCTTTTCCTATGTCAAAAGTTTTAGTTTTCGAGGGTAATAGCTACGTATGTTGGAAAAATGAAGATATTAGACTATTTTATGATTGCACATGGTAAAGAATGTGATTAAAGGCTCTTTTCCTATGTCAAAAGTTTTAGTTTTCGAGGGTAATAGCTACGTCTGTTGAAAAAAATGAGGATATTAGACTATTTTATGATTGCAAATGGTAAAGAATGTGATTAAAGGCTCTTTTCCTATGTCAAAAGTTTCAGTTTTCGAGGGTAATAGCTACGTATGTTGAAAAAAATGAAGATATTAGACTATTTTATGATTGCAAATGGTAAAGAATTTGATTAAAGGCTCTTTTCCTATTTCAAAAGTTTTAGTTTTCGAGGGTAATAGCTACGTATGTTGGAAAAATGAAGATATTAGACTATTTTATGATTGCACATGGTAAAGAATGTGCTTAAAGGCTCTTTTCCTATAGCAAAAGTTTTAGTTTTCGAGGGTAATAGCTACGTATGTTGGAAAAATGAAGATATTAGACTATTTTATGATTGCACATGGTAAAGAATGTGCTTAAAGGCTCTTTTCCTATGTAAAAAGTTTTAGTTTTCGAGGGTAATAGCTACGTATGTTGGAAAAATGAAGATATTAGACTATTTTATGATTGCACATGGTAAAGAAAGTGATTAAAGGCTCTTTTCCTATTTCAAAAGTTTTAGTTTTCGAGGGTAATAGCTACGTATGTTGGAAAAATGAAGATATTAGACTATTTTATGATTGCACATTGTAAAGAATGTGCTTAAAGGCTCTTTTCCTATGGCAAAAGTTTTAGTTTTCGAGGGTAATAGCTACGTATGTTGGAAAAAATGAAGATATTAGACTATTTTATGATTGCACATGGTAAAGAATGTGCTTAAAGGCTCTTTTCCTATGTCAAAAGTTTTAGTTTCGAGGGTAATAGCTACGTATGTTGGAAAAATGAAGATATTAGACTATTTTATGATTGCACATGGTAAAGAAAGTGCTTAAAGGCTCTTTTCCTATTTCAAAAGTTTTATTTTTCGAGGGTAATAGCTACGTATGTTGGAAAAATGAAGATATTAGACTATTTTATGATTGCAAATGGTAAAGAATGTGATTAAAGGCTCTTTTCCTATGTCAAAAGTTTTAGTTTTCGAGGGTAATAGCTACGTATGTTGGAAAAATGAAGATATTAGACTATTTTATGATTGCACATGGTAAAGAAAGTGCTTAAAGGCTCTTTTCCTATTTCAAAAGTTTTATTTTTCGAGGGTAATAGCTACGTATGTTGGAAAAATGAAGATATTAGACTATTTTATGATTGCAAATGGTAAAGAATGTGATTAAAGGCTCTTTTCCTATTTCAGAAGTTTTCGTTTTCGAGGGTAATAGCTACGTATGTTGGAAAAATGAAGATATTAGACTATTTTATGATTGCACATGGTAAAGAAAGTGCTTAAAGGCTCTTTTCCTATTTCAAAAGTTTTATTTTTCGAGGGTAATAGCTACGTATGTTGGAAAAATGAAGATATTAGACTATTTTATGATTGCAAATGGTAAAGAATGTGATTAAAGGCTCTTTTCCTATTTCAAAAGTTTTAGTTTTCGAGGGTAATAGCTACGTATGTTGGAAAAATGAAGATATTAGACTATTTTATGATTGCACATGGTAAAGAATGTGCTTAAAGGCTCTTTTCCTATGGCAAAAGTTTTAGTTTTCGAGGGGTAATAGCTACGTATGTTGGAAAAATGAAGATATTAGACTATTTTATGATTGCACATGGTAAAGAATGTGATTAAAGGCTCTTTTCCTATGTCAAAAGTTTTATTTTTCGAGGGTAATAGCTACGTATGTTGGAAAAATGAAGATATTAGACTATTTTATGATTGCAAATGGTAAAGAATGTGATTAAAGGCTCTTTTCCTATTTCAAAAGTTTTCGTTTTCGAGGGTAATAGCTACTTATGTTGGAAAAATGAAGATATTAGACTATTTTATGATTGCACATGGTAAAGAAAGTGCTTAAAGGCTCTTTTCCCTATTTCAAAAGTTTTAGTTTTCGAGGGTAATAGCTACGTATGTTGAAAAAATGAAGATATTAGACTATTTTATAATTTCAAATGGTAACGAATGTGATTAAAGGCTCTTTTCCTATGTCAAAAGTTTTAGTTTTCGAGGGTAATAGCTACGTATGTTGGAAAAATGAAGATATTAGACTATTTTATGATTGCACATGGTAAAGAATGTGATTAAAGGCTCTTTTCCTATGTCAAAAGTTTTAGTTTTCGAGGGTAATAGCTACGTATGTTGGAAAAATGAAGATATTAGACTATTTTATGATTACACATGGTAAAGAAAGTGCTTAAAAGGCTCTTTTCCTATTTCAAAAGTTTTAGTTTTCGAGGGTAATAACTACGTATGTTGAAAAAATGAAGATATTAGACTATTTTATGATTGCAAATGGTAAAGAATATGATTAAAGGCTCTTTTCCCTATGTCAAAAGTTTTAGTTTTCGAGGGGTAATAGCTACGTATGTTGAAAAAATGAAGATATTAGACTATTTTATAATTGCAAATGGTAACGAATGTGATTAAAGACTCTTTTCCTATGTCAAAAGTTTTAGTTTTCGAGGGTAATAGCTACGTCTGTTGAAAAAATGAGGATATTAGACTATTTTATGATTGCAAATGGTTAAAGAATGTGATTAAAGGCTCTTTTCCTATGTCAAAAGTTTTAGTTTTCGAGGGTAATAGCTACGTATGTTGGAAAAATGAAGATATTAGACTATTTTATGATTGCACATGGTAAAGAATGTGATTAAAGGCTCTTTTCCTATGTCAAAAGTTTTAGTTTTCGAGGGTAATAGCTACGTATGTTGGAAAAATGAAGATATTAGACTATTTTATGATTGCACATGGTAAAGAAAGTGCTTAAAGGCTCTTTTCCTATTTCAAAAGTTTTAGTTTTCGAGGGTAATAACTACGTATGTTGAAAAAATGAAGATATTAGACTATTTTATGATTGCAAATGGTAAAGAATGTGATTAAAGGCTCTTTTCCTATGTCAAAAGTTTTAGTTTTCGAGGGTAATAGCTACGTATGTTGAAAAAATGAAGATATTAGACTATTTTATAATTGCAAATGGTAACGAATGTGATTGAAGGCTCTTTTCCTATGTCAAAAGTTTTAGTTTTCGAGGGTAATAGCTACGTCTGTTGAAAAAATGAAGATATTAGACTATTTTATGATTGCAAATGGTAAAGAATGTGATTAAAGGCTCTTTTCCTATGTCAAAAGTTTTAGTTTTCGAGGGTAATAGCTACGTATGTTGAAAAAATGAAGATATTAGACTATTTAATGATTACAAATGGTAAAGAATGTGATTAAAGGTTCTTTTCCTATTTCAAAAGTTTTAGTTTTCGAGGGGGGGGGGGGGGGGGGTAATAGCTACGTATGTTGGAAAAATGAAGATATTAGACTATTTTATGATTGCACATGGTAAAGAATGTGCTTAAAGGCTCTTTTCCTTTGGCAAAAGTTTTAGTTTTCGAGGGTAATAGCTACGTATGTTGGAAAAATGAAGATATTAGACTATTTTATGATTGCAAATGGTAAAGAATGTGATTAAAGGCTCTTTTCCTATTTCAAAAGTTTTTGTTTTCGAGGGTAATAGCTACTTATGTTGGAAAAATGAAGATATTAGACTATTTTATGATTGCACATGGTAAAGAATGTGATTAAAGGCTCTTTTCCTATGTCAAAAGTTTTAGTTTTCGAGGGGTAATAGCTACGTATGTTGGAAAAATGAAGATATTAGACTATTTTATGATTGCACATGGTAAAAAAAGTGCTTAAAGGCTCTTTTCCTATTTCAAAAGTTTTAGTTTTCGAGGGTAATAGCTACGTATGTTGGAAAAATGAAGATATTAGACTATTTTATGATTGCAAATGGTAAAGAATGTGATTAAAGGCTCTTTTCCTATGTCAAAAGTTTTAGTTATCGAGGGTAATAGCTACGTATGTTGGAAAAATGAAGATATTAGACTATTTTATGATTGCACATGGTAAAGAAAGTGCTTAAAGGCTCTTTTCCTATTTCAAAAGTTTTATTTTTCGAGGGTAATAGCTACGTATGTAGGAAAAATGAAGATATTAGACTATTTTATGATTGCAAATGGTAAAGAATGTGATTAAAGGCTCTTTTCCTATTTCAGAAGTTTTCGTTTTCGAGGGTAATAGCTACGTATGTTGGAAAAATGAAGATATTAGACTATTTTATGATTGCACATGGTAAAGAATGTGATTAAAGGCTCTTTTCCTATGTCAAAAGTTTTAGTTTTCGAGGGTAATAGCTACGTATGTTGAAAAAATGAAGATATTAGACTATTTTTATGATTGCAAATGGTAAAAAATGTGATTAAAGGCTCTTTTCCTATGTCAAAAGTTTAGTTTTCGAGGGTAATAGCTACGTATGTTGAAAAAATGAAGATATTAGACTATTTTATGATTGCAAATGGTAACGAATGTGATTAAAGGCTCTTTTACTATTTCAAAAGTTTTAGTTTTCGAGGGTAATAGCTACGTATGTTGAAAAAATGAAGATATTAGACTATTTTATGATTGCAAATGGTAAAGAATGTGATTAAAGGCTCTTTTCCTATTTCAAAAGTTTTCGTTTTCGAGGGTAATAGCTACGTATGTTGGAAAAATGAAGATATTAGACTATTTTATGATTGCAAATGGTAAAGAATGTGATTAAAGGCTCTTTTCCTATGGCAAAAGTTTTAGTTTTCGAGGGTAATAGCTACGTATGTTGAAAAAATGAAGATATTAGACTATTTTATGATTGCAAATGGTAAATAATGTGATTAAAGGCTCTTTTCCTATGTCAAAAGTTTTAGTTTTCGAGGCTAATAGCTACGTATGTTGAAAAAATGAAGATATTAGACTATTTTATAATTGCAAAATGGTAACGAATGTGATTAAAGGCTCTTTTCCTATGTCAAAAGTTTTAGTTTTCGAGGGTAATAGCTACGTATGTTGGAAAAATGAAGATGTTAGACTATTTTATGATTGCACATGGTAAAGAATGTGATTAAAGCTCTTTTCCTATGTCAAAAGTTTTAGTTTTTCGAGGGTAATAGCTACGTATGTTGGAAAAATGAAGATATTAGACTATTTTATGATTGCACATGGTAAAGAAAGTGCTTAAAGGCTCTTTTCCTATTTCAAAAGTTTTAGTTTTCGAGGGTAATAACTATGTATGTTGAAAAAATGAAGATATTAGACTATTTTATGATTGCAAATGGTAAAGAATGTGATTAAAGGCTCTTTTCCTATGTCAAAAGTTTTTCGTTTTCGAGGGTAATAGCTACGTCTGTTGAAAAAATGAACATATTAGACTATTTTATGATTTCAAATGGTAAAGAATGTGATTAAAGGCTCTTTTCCTATGTCAAAAGTTTTAGTTTTCGAGGGTAATAGCTACGTATGTTGGAAAAATGAAGATATTAGACTATTTTATGATTGCAAATGGTAAAGAATGTGCTTAAAGGCTCTTTTTCCTATGGCAAAAGTTTTAATTTTCGAGGGTAATAGCTTACGTAAGTTGGAAAAAATGAAGATATTAGACTATTTTATGATTGCACATGGTAAAGAATCTGATTAAAGGCTCTTTTCCTATGTCAAAAGTTTTAGTTTTCAAGGGTAATAGCTACGGTATGTTGAAAAATGAAGATATTAGACTATTTTATAATTGCAAATGGTAACGAATGTGATTAAAGGCTCTTTTCCTATTTCAAAAGTTTTATTTTTCGAGGGTAATAGCTACGTATGTTGGAAAAATGAAGATATTAGACTATTTTATGATTGCAAATGGTAAAGAATGTGATTAAAGGCTCTTTTCCTATGTCAAAAGTTTTAGTTTTCGAGGGTAATAGCTACGTATGTTGGAAAAATGAAGATATTAGACTATTTTATGATTGCACATGGTAAAGAAAGTGCTTAAAGGCTCTTTTCCTATTTCAAAAGTTTTATTTTTCGAGGGTAATAGCTACGTATGTTGGAAAAATGAAGATATTAGACTATTTTATGATTGCAAATGGTAAAGAATGTGATTAAAGGCTCTTTTCCTATTTCAGAAGTTTTCGTTTTCGAGGGGTAATAGCTACGTATGTTGGAAAAATGAAGATATTAGACTATTTTATGATTGCACATGGTAAAGAATGTGATTAAAGGCTCTTTTCCTATGTCAAAAGTTTTAGTTTTCGAGGGTAATAGCTACGTATGTTGAAAAAAATGAAGATATTAGACTATTTTATGATTGCAAATGGTAAAGAATGTGATTAAAGGCTCTTTTCCTATGTCAAAAGTTTTAGTTTTCGAGGGTAATAGCTACGTATGTTGAAAAAATGAAGATATTAGACTATTTTATGATTGCAAATGGTAACGAATGTGATTAAAGGCTCTTTTCCTATGTCAAAAGTTTTAGTTTTCGAGGGTAATAGCTACGTATGTTGGAAAAATGAAGATATTAGACTATTTTATAATTGCAAAATGGTAAAGAATGTGATTAAAGGCTCTTTTCCTATTTCAAAAGTTTTAGTTTTCGAGGGTAATAGCTACGTATGTTGAAAAAATGAAGATATTAGACTATTTTATGATTGCAAATGGTAAAGAATGTGATTAAAGGCTCTTTTCCTATTTCAAAAGTTTTCGTTTTCGAGGGTAATAGCTACGTATGTTGGAAAAATGAAGATATTAGACTATGTTATGATTGCACATGGTAAAGAATGTGATTAAAGGCTCTTTTCCTATGTCAAAAGTTTTAGTTTTCAAGGGTAATAGCTACGTATGTTGAAAAAATGAAGATATTAGACTATTTTATAATTGCAAATGGTAACGAATGTGATTAAAGGCTCTTTTCCTATGTCAAATGTTTTAGTTTTCGACGGTAATAGCTACGTATGTTGAAAAAATGAAGATATTACACTATTTTATAATTGTAAATGGTAACGAATGTGATTAAAGGGCTCTTTTCCTATGTCAAAAGTTTTAGTTTTCGAGGGTAATAGCTACGTATGTTGAAAAAATGAAGATATTAGACTATTTTATGATTGCAATTGGTAAAGAATGTGATTAAAGGCTCTTTTCCTATGTCAAAAGTTTTAGTTTTCGAGGGTAATAGCTACGTATGTTGGAAAAATGAAGATATTAGACTATTTTATGATTGCACATGTAAAGAATGTGCTTAAAGGCTCTTTTTCCTATGGCAAAAGTTTTAGTTTTCGAGGGTAATAGCTACGTATGTTGAAAAAATGAAGATATTAGACTATTTTATGATTGCAAATGATAAATAATGTGATTAAAGGCTCTTTTCCTATGTCAAAAGTTTTAGTTTTCGAGGGTAATAGCTACGTATGTTGAAAAAATGAAGATATTAGACTATTTTATAATTGCAAATGGTAACGAATGTGATTAAAGGCTCTTTTCCTATGTCAAAAGTTTTAGTTTTCGAGGGTAATAGCTACGTATGTTGGAAAAATGAAGATATTAGACTATTTTATGATTGCACATGGTAAAGAATGTGATTAAAGGCTCTTTCCTATGTCAAAAGTTTTAGTTTTCGAGGGTAATAGCTACGTATGTTGGAAAAATGAAGATATTAGACTATTTTATGATTGCACATGGTAAAGAATGTGCTTAAAGGCTCTTTTCCTATTTCAAAAGTTTTAGTTTTCGAGGGTAATAGCTACGTATGTTGAAAAAATGAAGATATTAGACTATTTTATGATTGCAAATGGTAAAGAATGTGATTAAAGGCTCTTTTCCTATTTCAAAAGTTTTCGTTTTCGAGGGTAATAGCTACGTATGTTGGAAAAATGAAGATATTAGACTATTTTATGATTGCACATGGTAAAGAATGTGATTAAAGGCTCTTTTCCGATGTCAAAAGTTTTAGTTTTCGAGGGTAATAGCTACGTATGTTGAAAAAATGAAGATATTAGACTATTTTATAATTGCAAATGGTAACGAATGTGATTAAAGGCTCTTTTCCTATGTCAAAAGTTTTAGTTTTCGAGGGTAATAGCTACGTATGTTGAAAAAATGAAGATATTAGACTATTTTATAATTGCAAATGGTAACGAATGTGATTAAAGGCTCTTTTCCTATGTCAAAAGTCTTAGATTTCGAGGTAATAGCTACGTATGTTGAAAAAATGAAGATATTAGACTATTTTATGATTGCAAATGGTAACGAATGTGATTAAAGGCTCTTTTCCTATGTCAAAAGTCTTAGATTTCGAGGGTAATAGCTACGTATGTTGAAAAAATGAAGATATTAGACTATTTTATGATTGCAAATGGTAAAGAATGTGATTAAAGGCTCTTTTCCTATGTCAAAAGTTTTAGTTTTCGAGGGTAATAGCTACGTATGTTGAAAAAATGAAGATATTAGACTATTTTATAATTGCAAATGGTAAAGAATGTGATTAAAGGCTCTTTTCCTATGTCAAAAGTTTTAGTTTTTGAGGGTAACAGCTACGTATGTTGGAAAAATGAAGATATTAGACTATTTTATGATTGCACATGGTAAAGAATGTGATTAAAGGCTCTTTTCCTATGTCAAAAGTTTTAGTTTTCGAGGGTAATAGCTACGTATGTTGGAAAAATGAAGATATTAGACTATTTTATGATTGCACATGGTAAAGAATGTGCTTAAAGGCTCTTTTCCTATTTCAAAAGTTTTAGTTTTCGAGGGTAATAGCTACGTATGTTGAAAAAATGAAGATATTAGACTATTTTATGATTACAAATGGTAAAGAATGTGATTAAAGGCTCTTTTCCTATTTCAAAAGTTTTAGTTTTCGAGGGTAATAGCTACGTATGTTGAAAAAATGAAGATATTAGACTATTTTATAATTGCAAATGGTAACGAATGTGATTAAAGGCTCTTTTCCTATGTCAAAAGTTTTAGGTTTCGAGGGTAATAGCTACGTATGTTGGAAAAATGAAGATATTAGACTATTTTATGATTGCACATGGTAAAGAAAGTGCTTAAAGGCTCTTTTCCTATTTCAAAAGTTTTAGTTTTCGAGGGTAATAGCTAGGTATGTTGAAAAAATGAAGATATTAGACTATTTTATGATTGCAAATGGTAAAGAATGTGATTAAAGGCTCTTTTCCAATGTCAAAAGTTTTAGTTTTTGAGGGGTAATAGCTACTTATGTTGGAAAAAATGAAGATATTAGACTATTTTATGATTGCACATGGTAAAGAAAGTGCTTAAAGGCTCTTTTC